>NW_020955866.1:121107-347277 GCF_003031625.1 Empidonax traillii
TTGTTGCCCATACTGCGTGCATTAGTGTACATGCACTTCAGGTGGGCTGTTGATTTAATTCTTAACTCAGGCTTTCCATCCCTAGGTTGATCACTGGAGAGCCTGGTTTTGACCCCTTCCCCCTTCAAGCCTAGTTTAAAGCCCTCTTGATCAGCCTCGCTAATTTATGGGCTACAGTCCTCTTTTTCTAGAGAGAAGCCCACACTGGAGGAGATTTCCTGGCAGGGTTTGTGACCTTGTGGGGGACCCACACTGGAGCAGCCTGCTCCTAAAGGACTGCACCCATGGAAGAGACCCACACTGGAGAAGTTTGTGAAGAACTGTAGCCTGTGGGAAGGACTCACTTTGCAGAAGTTTGTGGAAGACTGTCTGCTGTGGGAAGACATGCTGGAGCAGAGGGAGAATATGAGGAGTCCTCTCATTGCAGAGGAAGCAGTGGCAGAGACAATGTGTGATGAACTGACCACAGCCCCCATTCCCCATCCCCTTGCACCACTGGAGGGGGACAAAGCAGAGAAAAGCCTGGAAAGAAGGGAGGAGTGGGGTGATCTGTTTTAAGATTTGGTTTTATTTTTCATTATCTTGGTCTGATTTCATTGATTTCACTCAATAAACTGATTTCTCCAACTCAAGTCTGTTTAGCCTGTGATGGTAATTGCTGACTCATCTCTCCCTGTCCTTATCTTGACCCATGAGCTTTTCATTATATTCTCTGTCCCTGGTCCAGCTCGGGACAGGAGTGATGGAGTGGCTGTAGTGGGCACCTGGCATCTAGCCAGCGTCAACCCACCACACTGGAAACAAAAAAGGTCAACTGCAGTTTCATCGTTGCAGATTATTCAGGGATAAGGCTACGAAATCCTGTTACTGATGATAAAACTTCACTCATCTCGGTATGGCAAAACTTCATGACTTCTTTTACCCACTTATGTCATTCTAAAAGTTTCTTTTTCATAACACTATGCCTACTAAGCTTCAGCCTCAGCCTACGGAGGTAGGCAATAAAAGCAGAAAAACAGCAGCATTTTAAAGCAGTCTGTCTAAAATAGGGTTGATTATGGTAATTATTAACTATCAATTTGACTTGCTAAGAATTGTAAATTTGCAAAAATTAATAACAAACAAAAAAATTCCACAAATTTCAGAAGAATCCACCAACTGTTATTATGGAAGATATGTGCCCAAAATGCCCAATTTGTAAGGCTCAGCTGAGCCAAAGATAAAACAGATTATATACTTGACATCTTAATTTATACAAGAGTCATATCAAGCACAAATAAATTTGCACATTTGTATTTAGGGAGTGCAGCAGTTTCAATCACCTGAACAAATGCTGCATGAATAACACTACCTACAGATGATACCTAAATGCTACTGCAGTGGTGAAAAACTGATTCTTTAGCCCAAATCATCTACCAAATAGTTCATGGTGGAGTCAAATTGTTTTATCTGGGAGCTTTAATTTCTGGAGGATGTGAGGCTGATGTTTGTTGCTGGAACACCTCAAGGCACAGCTGAAGGTGAGATACAACTCTGCCTTCCCGTGCATTCCAAGAACTCCCAGAGAGCTGCTGCCAACCCTGCCTGCAGGCATACCCTGACACCCACACGTGTCATATGGGGTAGTGGGTGTTTTATGGCTTTCGACTGTAGCGAGTCAATAACTAAGCGATCCCAGGGGAGGCAAGAAACTGGAATGGTTTATTGGACATTCGATCACATCAAAAACTTTGGCGTCGAATCAGGAGGTGACACCATTCATGTTTTGACCGCAAAATCCGAAACACCCGCCTGCCTTTCCTAAAAGCTCCTAACAATTTCGGAGTGAGGCTGTGCACAATCGGGAGCCCCCGCTCCAGCCGTGGAAGGGCTCAGGAGCTCTCGGGGTGACCCCGGGGCGCAGCGCACGGCCCGGGGATGGGTCCCGACACGGGCACGGCCAAGGACACGGCGCGGGAACAGCCCGAGCAGCCTCGGCGGGAGCGGGGCCGAGAGCACACTGGCAGCACCGCAAGCGCCGCCTCCCGCGCCCGCGTGAGCCCCGAGACTGGCTCCGCGACTCGCTCCGCAGGTTCGGGGAAGGCCGCTCGTCCCCCTGCGGGGCCGGAGCAGAGAACGGGCGCTGCCCCCCGGGAGCCCCGGGCCCGAGCTCCTCCAGCGCGGCCGCCGCCCGCTCTGCCCGGCCCTGCCCTGCCTCGGCGCCCCCCCCGCCCGGAGCCGGCACTCACCCCGCAGTCAGGCCCCGCCGCCGGCACCGCCGCCGCCCTTCCGGCACGGGCGGGGCCGGGCCGGGGCTCCCGCCGCGCCTGCGCTGCCGCCATGAGCGGTACGCACGAGGCGGGTCTTGGAATCACGGAATGTCCCGAGCTGGAAGGGACACACGGGGGTCATCAGGCTCGCGGCCCTGGGCACGACAGCTGCAAGGATCACGCTCTGTGCCTGAGAGCGTTGTCCAAAGGCTTCTTGAACTCTGTCAGGCTCGGTGCTGTGGCCACTTCCCTGGGAAACCTGTTCCAGTTGCCCAACCACCCACTGGGTGAAGAACCTTCTTCTAATATCCAACCTAAACCTTCCCTGGCACAGCTTTGGGCTATTCCCTTCGGTCCTGTCACTGGCCACCAGAGAGATCGGTGCCTGCTACTCCACTTCCCCTGTGAGGAAGCTGTACACTGCCATGAGGTCTCCCCTCAGTCTCCTCCAGGCTGAAAAAGCCAAGCAACCTCAGCTGCTCTCCGTACAGCTTCCCCTCAAGGTTCCTTCACCATCTTTTCAGCCTTCGTTTGGACGCTCTTTAATAGCTGAATATCTTTCAACTTCAGACAAAAGATTTTATTTCTAAGATTCTGTGGTTAAGAAGCTGGTCCGAGAAGGTGTGACATTGTTCACAGGCCGTGTGTCAGCCATGCTTCTGGCTCATGGCAACGCTCCACACATTAACTCATGGAAATTGGAGGGGGAAAACAGCCCTCACTACACAAAACTGGGGCGTGTGTCTTTCAGGGAAAGGAAAGTCTTCACCTTGGCATCAAAGCCAAGGGGCCGATCTCTTGGCTCCTGGTATGGGCCTGCCATCGCAGTCCCCAGGTAGGGGATGAGCTGGCAGTGCTCCAAGAACTGCACCAGCTTCCTCTTGTACATCTGTCGCACTGGCTCCGAGCTCCGGGGGTTGTATGCTGCAAGAAATTAAACAGCATGTTAGTGTCCCCTGTCAACTTTGTGGAATTACATTACAGAAATTTTCAAAGGGACCAAGTCTACCCCCGATGATGTTACCTGTGGTACAGGTAAACCTTCTGTGCGCTGTGCCCATTGGTGCCAAACCAAAAAATCAAGTCTGGTGTTTCAGACAGTTCCTAACTCCAAAGGGTAATGAGACTCGGAAAGATCAAGCTTTTGTAAACAAACATGCTCAACTGCTGTCAACTTCCCATTCCTCAGGGTGTGAGCTGCTGGTGAAACTCCAGGCCATTACAAATTTGGGTAGTGCAGCAGATACCCTGAAGAGGCACAGCCTGGGGGTAGCTCAGGCCTGGCATGGCTGGCACCAGGCCCCTGTGTCCTTGGCACAGCTGTTCTATGACCTAAATGCTTTGCCCACAAAAAGTGAAGAGCTGATCAACAGTGTAGGGAAGGGAGGGTTTCTCTCTGCCCTAAGCTCTATTTTACATTAGTATTGAGAGCCAATCCTCAGAGTTTACTTTATTATTTTAATTGTTATCCTGCAGAAAAGGGGAAGAAGTGACAGACAAAGCATAACCAATTTTTTCCTGTGGACAGTACTTTATATCTCATTACAAAAACTGGACAGCATGAAGAACTGTGCTATGAGATGCTTCTGCCCACTAGCTTTAAATTGCAGACAGCTGCATTTAACAGCTTCTGAGAGGTTTTTCGAGCATAGCTGCATGTAGAGCTCTTAAAGGAGTCAAGCTTGAAGGGCACTCCATCACTCTAGTGATGCATGGTTTAACACTATTTTCTCAGAAGTAAATCTCTCTGCATTTATGGTTGATCACCTGTACCTTCTCAGATACTGAAAGCAATCCAGTGTTGTTGTGAGAAAAGTTGAAGGAGCAACTAAACCACTGTTTCTTGTCCCCTATTTAAATGTGAGATTAGAGAATGACATTAAGTTGAAGATAAGAAAGTCTTACTTCAGATAGAAATAGGATGAAATAAATTTCCAGGGGACCACAATGGGAAGCACTTTGATCGACTTTCTGATCAAGGATGAATCTGAAGATTCATGGCTAGGCTTCGCGAACGAAGATTTAAGAAGGGCTCTACCTACGCTTGCTACAAGCGTGCTGATGGCTCTGAAGAGATGCACAATAATAAACAATGCAGTATTTGCAACAATCACAGAATGGGTTTGGGCTGGGAGGTACCACAATAAGTCGTCTGGTTCAACCTCCTTGCTCAAGCAGGGTCATTCTAGAGCACATGGCACAGGATTGTATCCAGGCAGTTCTTGAGTACCTCCAGTGAGGGAGACTCAACAGCCTCCCTGAGCAACCTGTTCAGTGCACGGTCACCTGCACAGTAAAGAAGTTCTTCTTCATGTTCAGGAGATTTATCAGTGTACAGGAATGCTATATCTTAAAGTTGGAAGCAGTTCTACCTGGTATTAGAAGAAGATAACTTGTTTTCCTGGATTCCTATGGTCAAACTGTTCAGCACTGCATGAGGAGATTTGTGCACTTGCATAACCTTTCTGGTTCATCATCCAGTGCTAATAATTTAATGTTGCAATATTTGAGCAAAGCATTTCCTAGAGTCGGCATTGTTGCATTAGCAAAGCTGTTCTAACAACAGGATGAAAACAGCCTTTGTGGATGGAACAAACTACTAGGATAAATGCAGTTTGACATCTTAGGAACTGTACATTTATGCAGGGGCTTACCATGTGCCTACCCTGTTGAGTGGCTTTCCTTAATGAAGCTGTGCTAGTAAAAAAAATCTGTGGTAGTTCAAGAAAATTCTGGAGGACTCTGGAAACTACATGAGGAAACACAGGACATCAAGAACTTTTAACAAATAATATTACCTAAAAGAATAAGTAAAAATGTAAAATACAAAAGACAAGGTAAAGTACACCCACTGAACAGGTTGACTTCTATAAGACAGAACTGGTGGGTTGAAAGAAATGTCAGTCTTGCTCCAGAAATCTCCAGCAGTACTGGAAACTAGCCCAAAGCTGCATCAGAGCTGCAAACAGAGATGCTGAAATCGAGAAAGCTGGCACCATTTAAGCTCATTGCAAACTATTGAAGATTACTATCTGCAACTAATATCTTGCATTAAAAAAACCCCAAACAAATATTCTAAAAAATAGCAACTATGAACACGGAAGATAAAACTAGAGTACTTTCCTCAGTGCAGGAGTAGTCCTAACCTCTGGTAGCTCCATGAGAAGTTTTACTTTATGCTTATCTTGTAGGCTGAGTAGAAACACCTAATTAGTTTTACTTTATGCTTATCTTGTAGGCTGAGCAGAAACACCTAATTTTAATTTTGGACTGTTTATCTTTGTTACGGAAAAGTAGGGTCAATTGGACTATCAATTAAATTAAGAAGTTAAAAATAATCAACACATTATTCTGAATCACATTAATATTGAGATCTTCCCAGATAATTTCACAAATAAACAGACTAATAAATAACATTTCATTTCTCTGCTAAAAACTTAAAAATTATAAAGTTGTCTTCAGGGTATCTGCAAGGCAAGGTTTCTTATAAATTTTATTTGGCCACAAGATGCCATTGAAAAAAAGGCATTCAGGCACCTAAACTATGCCTCAGAAAGTATTTCAGCAGCCTTTTGATACAGTAATATAAGTCAATTTTCAAGACAATTCAGGTTGTCTATGAGTAGTTTAAAATGTAGTACCACCTGGAATATAACATTTTACTTCCTGTTTAAAAACTCCAACAGTTCCTCTTAGAAATGTTTTCAAGGCCATCAGGTTGCTGGTGATAAAGCGTTATTAAAGTCTCACGATTTGTGAGAGATCACTTATGTATCTACCTGTTCTATTAACCTTACTTTCCTCCCTGGTCCTTACACATTTCCAAGAAAGCAGGCAGTGTTTACTTAGATCAGTATATAATAGTGGTTTTCCATGTTGGACGTAAGAAAATGACGCCAATTAGCTATAAATGTTGTATCGTATTACTTATATAATTTTTATATTTAGTTATTTTTATAGCATATTATTTTATACACTACCTTTTAAATGGAAGGAGACAAACAGCAGAGCAGTTTCTTTCGCACTTAGGAATGGAAATTTTGGCTTAAGGCTGCCTACTTCATGCAGAGCTTTTATTAGAGAAGTTGCTACTCCCTAAAGAAAGAAAACAGTTTTAGGAGACATTACAGAAATTCTGAACAAAAATATATTCAAAGCCTTATCCTGTTCTCATGCAGACCTAACAATATAGGATGATACCCTAAGTTGGTAAGTAGTAGAAGATAACAAATAGTGTAAAATAGGCAGGGCAGTGACCATGACTAATTTTTTTATTTATTCACGTGTCAAAATGTAACAAACTATCCTTAGATGACTCCAGATAAGCTTGTGTCTATTCTGGTGTTAAAAATCAAACAAAAATACAAGATATCATAAAAAACTAAGTAAGAAAATCCATCATATAATATTGCAGTTTATTATCCCCCTCTGATGGACTTATTTGTATTTTTTCCCTTACATATTTTAAAGCTTTTAAAAATTCTTTGCAATTGTAAGTATATTAAATTTTCAATTTAATATAGTCCCATTGATAAACGTAAGACTCATATTGCATTAAAAATTAGGTAAACTGAGTGGGACATACTATACATCATGTTTTAAAATACAAAAAGCAAAAACTGGCCTGTTCAAGGTATCCAGCCAAAGGAAGTGCAGTTAATAGCATTGGCTCCTTTTTTGGAGGGAGTTTATGGGGAAGCTTCAGATTCCAGTACTTCTCTGGTAACCTAACCAGATAAAAAGTAAGCACTTCTAACACTTATAAACCGTGACATGACTGAAGATTAAAATGCAAAATTGGTATATTCACCTCATAAACTTCTGAAGTTTCTCTTCACTTTCAAAAATATATACTTTATCTTGATATTTTGCTGCATACTCAGTATTGCCAGGCACCAAGGCTTCATACCTGAAGAGATGGAGCAAGATGGAGCAAGAACTATTCATTCCCAGGAAATGTAAACCATAATTTGTGCGGTGTAAATTCATGAGCTATTGGGAGCCTTCTGGTTATTAATAAGTATAGGAACACCAAAAAAGTAGCAATTGAATCATCCAGCTTTCCACTACATGACTGACAGTTACAAGGCTCAAAATCTGAGAAAGCCCCTGCCTCAAAATTTGCTTATTAAGGAGCTTTTATTGTGCTTCTTTAGAGCTCCTTCATTTAAAATGCCAATCATTGTTCAGGAGATTAAGAAGGGACAGCAAAGAACTGGCTATTCTGATGAGAAATTCTTGCACACTGAGGACTTTATAGTGGAACTTTATGGATCTCCTACAAAAATCATAATAGCTAGTTTTGCATCTACTAGGATTTTATGAGATTTCTTTGAACCATTGAAGGCTTATGATAGAGAGAATTTTGTCCATCTTCATCATGAAAAGACAGCAAGCTAATACAGATCCTTGTAGAACCTGTAGCCATGTAAGTTTTAAAAGGTGGTTTTATATCGATTTCCAATGCCACAGGTGCAATATAGAGAATTGTAATTGCTTACTGTCCAAACCCTGAACACTGTTGAAAAGTATTTTGAAAGTGTTTCCTCATTAACATGTTAATATAGGACACATACTCTGTAATTCAGATTATGAAAACTCCAGTGACCTACCTCTGTTTTCCATCTAGGTAAGTGACTGGACAGTATCCCTGCATTTCAGCCCTTAGAGGGAATGAGGCCTTCACTTCTGCCGCAGTCAGTCTCTTTGGTAGCATATGTGGAGGTGGGAGAGGGTGAGGTGCCAGTGATGACACATAAATCTCTGGTGTGATCAAAAATTTCTGTAGAAAAGGAAACATTTTTATAATGTAAGAAGCACTGTTAAGACTGTTAGTCAAACTACAGAGGGCTGGCTCATGCAATTTAGATACTTAATTTCTTCTACAACACAACAGTGTGTTGGCACTGTTGCTGCTCTTGGATAATTAATTTCTTTTCCAACCCACTCTCAGTTGAAGTCATCGCTATCCACCCACCATCCATCAATATCCACTGCTATCATTACCCACTCTCTACAGCCATTCTCCCTAAAACAGGTGGAGAAAGGAGGAAATTAGTGGTTTAAAACTTAACGTTTGATCTGTGACAAGTTGAAAGAGGAGCTTTGGTTTAATGGACTCTGTGCTGCATTTTGTCTGCCTAGATGTTTGATAGCAGAAGTATACAGAACAAAAGCTTGAATACTAAGAAGAGCGGTCTAATTCAGACTATGTATTACTTATTTCTGTATGTTCCCCCTTCCCATAATCCCCTCCTGGCCTGGTTTTCGACACTTACGTCCAGTTCTTCCTGTGAAGCCATTTTGTAATAGCGCCCTTCAAATTCCGCAGCAAACTGCAATGAGGAGGTTACAGAGCAGTCGACCAGTTCACCCTTCTCTGCAAGGCTGACGGGACAGTACTGTCCAAACTCCCCCAGCCGCTCCTCCAGCTCTTTGGAAGTGATACATAAATCAGCAATGCTGGCAGCTTTTCCTGTTAATAAAAGCAATTAGTGATAATGTTTTATTTATGAGAGACATAAAAACATCAAACAATTCCCCTCAGAAGTGTTACAGTTTAGAAGGTAATTCATAATTTGAAAGTGATATGAAATAATGAGAACTAAAATAGCAATTTTTAATAGAGTGATAATAACATGAAATTGAAACTCATTTTACCAAATAATTTTAATAATGTTTTTGTAGCAGTTAAGAAATATAATAATTATTAATGATGTGGGTTATTCTGCATGCTCAGTTTATTAGTCTACTTTCCCTGGGATGGTTTTATTTATGATTTATTGTTTTACTTCTTTGTCTTACTAAGGAACATTTCAGCCGTTATTTTATTTCATTACATTAGTGAAAAAGAGTACAAGATGTGATGAAAGCCTCAGTTTTACTCATCCACGTCTTGCAAATGCTACAGTCTATCTGCACGAAATATATTCAAAATCTTGAATGTCATCTCAAACTCAAGATATTTACAAATTGTACTTTTCAAGCTTGATGTGAAAAAAGTTAAATGTATTTTATTGTTTTTGATTATGGCTCTGGTTTTTAAGAAGGGTGCAGCCACAGAGCTGTAAAAGTTGAAACCAAAAGGTGGATATAAGATAAGCAAGTCTGTTTGCCCTTCAGAGGAATTCTAGTTAAATAGTGCAGACATTTTTAAAAGACATATTTAATCCTGACCAATGCTGACACACAACAAGTCAAGCGAGAACTGTGTCATTTTAGACTAAAGTGGTTTTCTTCCCAAAGCACAGAAATAAACTTTTAAGCTTAATTCGGAACTTTTAATTAACATCTTCCCTCTCCTTCCCTCTTGCTCTACTAACACTACAGTGAAGTTGCAAGTCATAGTTCCCTTGTATACTTTGGGATAGCCTTTGTGATTTATCAGCCAGTGTTGCAGAATCTCCCATGGGCTCTGACTTCCACCAGCATATTTCTGTTACCCTATTGTTTAGGGGATGGCCTCTGACTACTCAGTAGTTGGTTTTGTCTTCACTTTCTTCAAGAGATCTCTTCAAGATCTCTGCAGATGAAATTGAAGAGTTTGAGGGTATGAACGTGCCCAAGAACTAACTTAATCCAAAGAAAGTTGAAACGCCTATGTTGCAGTATTACAGTGGGAATGTAATGGGAATGCCCATATTATTGTGGGAAACTTTGTTTTTCTTTTACCTTCTCTTATTCTTTCCAGGTATATCTGTATTTGTTTAACAACCCCTTGAACTTCCTGTGTAACTTTGTTCCAGATCTTCCACTTGCTCTGAACAGCATCAATCACGCACCAGTTCTGACGCTCCTTCATATAGTAAGTCCTGATTGCATCAATGTGCTGTTTATAGCAGGAATTTTTAATGGCTAGAATCTGTGAGCTGTCATGTTCAGGATAGGGAGGGCTGAAGACAATGAAAAATAACACTCATTTACATCTGAAAGTTAGATAATTTCATGTGTAAATTCTAGAGTTCATGTAAAGTTCTTTTTACAGAATTATGCTTGCCTGACACTGTAGAAACACAAATTTCTTATTAAAAATATTAGCAGGTATTTATGAAAAGGAGCATACCCATGGTTAGACAGTCATGTTCTGAAACAAAGAACAAAACCTTTTCTACTTATGTACCAAATAAAAGTAAAAAATTATTTTGTAAAGGATTTGGAATGTATCAGCACATATTAACTGACACACACGCTGTAGATATACCATTAAATGGTACCCTGATATTGCACATTTGATTTGTATTTTAGCCTATGAAATTTAATTAGTGTAAAGTTAAAATGAAGTTTAAAGTAAATATTTTCAAAAATTTAATTAATTAATTTAATTTTTTGCAATGCAAATTCTCTTTAGTCTTTCAGTAAACAATGTAACATTGTACTGATTACTTGATAAAAAGAAAGAGACAAAATCAAAGAGATATGCAATAATGCCCCAAGCTATCTGGAACTTCTTAGGAACACTTCATCTAATGAGAACCAGGTTCTTCTACAATTTAATTTTAAGGTGAATGTTCTGTTCTTTTTCATTCTCTGCTTACTGCTCTTCCTCCAAAACAACCACTAGCTCTTTAAACAGAGTATTTACCTCCTCAGAAAAACAAAGGGGAATGAGCTGAATTGAAAGGTTTAGATGAATAACTCATTAATTCTGTATGTTACTAAACTATGCATTATTTCCATATTTTAAAAAGAACTCTAATAAGACTTAAAAGACAGCTTATTAGACGAAGTATCAGTTTCTCTTAGGATGATAATCATTGAATGAAGTTTAAAAATAAACTTCAGCACAGAGAGAACTAGTAACATTTCTGACATACAGCTTCATTAAACCAGTTTAACACCGCAGTGGGTGAACAGCATTGCACATTTGTGATCTCAGTCACAAATCGAGGGATCTGGCCAGAGCATGCCACAAATATCTGACATCTCCGTTTCTGGTCTATGGAAATCAAAGCCTTAGAACATAGAGGGACTGGTTCCCATGCCTTTTCATTTGTGGAGTTCAGAGACAGATGAGTAATGCTCCAGCTTACATACAACCTATCTGGGTACAGCACTGAGGCACATAATTAGAGAAATTACCAAATCTATTAGAAAAAAGTATTTCTATCAGTGTCACTACCTATTTGTGCTTTCCTTATCCAGAAGTGCTCTTCTGAACACTTCCTTTGTATCCATTTCTAATTCAAAGATTTTCACTGGAATTATCTTCACTGATTCCAAGAGCTTTACTTGTTTTCTTGTTAGAGGATATCCATCAATTACAACTCTGCATACAAACAGAAAAAAAAAAAGTTTTCCTAAAAAGTAAGACTATGTATAATCCTAGTACATTCTCCATGGAGACAAAGTCTACACCCATGCCACGAAGTTATCACTGCTCTCACTTGACAGACACAATCTTCACTCCTAAGAATTTAAAATCAGATTAAAAAAATCAAGTAGATAGAATATAAAATAGTAAAGGGAAAAGGAAATGCACAAAGGGCAAAAGTTAAGTGGATGGCTCTGACTTATAAAAACGGTGGATTTTAAAATTCTGACTTATCAGTCATTCAGAAACATCATTTTAACTGTGAGAAATCTGCATATGGATTGGAAGGAGCAGTTTGCAAAGTGGTAAGTAAAATGATTTACTACTGTACTTGAAGAATTTTTAAAATCATATTGAAGAGGAAATGTTTTTTGCATATTAGGCAATACTGGAACAAAGTATACTGAAACAATATTCCAGTATTTAACATGAAAGAAAAGTTGAAAGAATTCTATCTCAAGTTCAAATAATTTTCAAAGATTATTCCAGAATTGCCTTTTCCTTTAACAATTCTTTTTGGGGAGAGGAGTTGAATGTCACTAAATCATCATCATAAAGCTTTTAAAGTTTGCCTAGTTTTGAAGGTGTTTCAGTGATGGAGAAGAGCCTAGGAAATCAGGATCTCATATGAATGAGGTGGAATAACTCACTGGTTTCAATTCCTCCTTAATAACTTCAGTTGTTAACCAAACCAGAAAAAAACCTTGAATACTGAACCAGTCTGCATGATCAAAGGGAATCAGATGTGTCCAAGTTGGTTCTGGAGTTGATATAAGAGAGACAAAATGGTACTTCTCAAAGGCCAGTAGAAAGTATTGGCTTATTGACTGAAAAAAAGGTAACTTTCATAAAGCATATTACTTAAATTGACTGGAATATACTTACTTGAAAATTGCAGAAAATTATGCTTTGGTTTTATTTCCCAGAGTAGTGTGAAGGACCTCTTTTTTACAGATTATTTTCTAAGTGCAGAAACCACTGATGTGTTTTATTGAAATTGGTTTACAGTGATAACATGGGAAAACCCCCCCAAATCCAGAGAAGACTCTTACCCGGTGATGCTACACGTGTGGTTTAGCAGAGCCACATCTAGAGCCTGTATGGCCAGTTCATCAGGTACAGTCAGTCCTTTGTGAAGGTGCCCCTTTATCTTAAGTGCCAAGTCGCTCTCTGGCTGGCTGTCTAGCACCAGCCGTATGGCATCTCCCATGGACAGGCGCAGCAATCCATACACACTTGCAAGCTTCTCGGCAACTGCAAAACATTTGGATTTCAACTCCCAACTTTTAACGCAAGCAACATCACAGCCTATTGAAGTATGTCCTTGGTCTCAGAAGCTAACTGCTCAGCTCGCTTCCCTGGTCATTTCCACTGCATTAGTCTTGGTAAGTGTGTACCTAACCCTGCTTAGGCCCCTGTAGGGCCCAGACAACGCATGTGCACAGAGCGCACCCAGTGCACTTAACACTGTTCAAGTCAGCACAAACCTCAGGAGAAATAGTCAATACTATTATAAAATGTCTTAGAAAATATGCTTCCACTGTTGCCCCTTTTACAGAACAGCCCAGCAGTTAGATCACTTATTCAGAAAATGGTAAATACTGTTAAAATTTCCTCCTAAATATAATTTGAACCTGTCTCTTCTTTTTCTAATATCCTATTTTAATCATTAAGCTATGCTACAAGATGAATATTCTCTTCCTCCAGTAAAAGGCAGAGAAGTGGACTGACAGTCATGGAGAAAGAAGGAGAGGAGAGAAAGATGGAAATCTTGTTGTTTTTTTTTTAATCTAGAAATTTGGAAACAGACTGGGGAATGAGAAGTTTGTGATCCTAGACCTTGATCCTATGAATATTTTTCCATTCCAGAAATGGGGAACAATTTAGAAAATAATCATAAATAATATACAAGGAGTATAAATAGTGTATAGTCCAATTTTTCTAAGTGCAAGTCCAAGTCACTAACATCTTAAGAACATGGGATAAAATTCAAATGGACAATGAATAAGTATCTGACTATCAAATGAGACACTAGAGAATGTAACTAAAGGAATTTATGCCCAGCAAGGAGAGCAGGAAGACCAACAATATTAATGGTTTATGATTTTTCAATAGTAATGGCAGATACAGCTTCAGTTCATTAAATAAGATTTTGTTGTACAGATAACTGGCCCATACCTGTAGTCTTTCCAGATTTTGGAGGTCCCACAATTGCAATCTTAACTGGTGCAGCTGGTTTAGGCTTTGACTGACGAATATATTTGATGGGATTTGTCATAAATGTTTCTTTATTTTCTTTACTTGAAAAGAAATAAATATACTGCCGATGGATTACAGGAAAGACTTCATTTCCACGGCTTTGTTGTGGCCTGATTACATCTCCTTTGCTTATCTGTAGCGTATACAAGATGGGAATCAGTTCATTAGGTTTGACAAAACCTCTTCTCCCTCCATCCCAGAGAAGTGGCTTTGTAGGCAGATAGAGAAGTACCAACCATATGAAACAAACCATCAAAGCATTCTGAATGCTTTGGACATAATATTTTGTTCAAGTCTGAGAAACTTCCATACATACACAATTACTGTGCAAAAAGATGAAATAAACATTGAAGACAGAAAGAATACTCACTACTTCCAGTAGGTGGTACCATAACACTTTATGTCCATCAAAATACTGGTCAGAGAGGATTAACATAATACCTTTTCTAATTTTTAGAGAATAAAGAAAATACTTTTATTTCTCAGTGAATTAAACCTGCTTACCTGCCTGACAGCAGAAGATACACTGAGAATATTGTATTCAGCAGAAATCATGTACAAATGAAGAAAATGTAAGAGGATATCAATACTTACATTATGGTCAAGTGTAAAACCACCACAACATAAGTCAAAAAAGTTTTTGGTAAAATACATGCACAACTGATTAAATGTTTTCAAACATATCAGACAGCCCACTAGAAAGTCAGCAGTGTTGATGGATCGTTGTCAGAAGTGGTCACTGCAGTAATGCTAAATGAATTTGTTGCACCACTGTTCTCTATAGAAGAACTTGGTCATGACCCTGTTGCAGCCCTTCTCAGAGGAACTGCCTTAAATTGTCAATAAAAGATGTTTTAAAACTAAATGTTGACATCTGTAGAAAAAATTACCCAGACCAGATAGCATTCACCTTATATTTCTAAAGGGACTCAGAAGTGAAATTTTTACTGAGAAATGTGTGACACTGGCCTTCCTTCAACAAAAAAGAAAGGTGGAGAAAGTTACCATTTTTTTAAAAGGGCTCCAGGGTGGATCCTGGCAAACATGGCCCAGTAAATTATTGAGCAAACTGAAATAGATTAAGGAAAGTAGTTACATGCATACATATAAAATAATGGGGAAGAGGCAACTCAGCTTCTTGTCGAGGGAAATCATACCTCACAAATCTATTACTATTCTTTGAAGGAGTCAATAAAATTGATCTGAATATTACAGTAAGAGATGGGACTCTTCTGCTGTGGGGCATTGCCTTGCCAGACTCTTCTCGTATTCTTAGGTTCCTATTCCTGCATGAAGTCATTTCAGAGTGCTTGCCCTCAATTTATGAGATGTCATGAGTCTGTTCTACTGCATATCTGCTTCCATTCTTCCCTCAGCTCATCATTTTTATTCTCTGCTTATCTAATCAGTCACATTACTACTTCCCTCCACCCCAGATTTAATCTAAAAGTAATTGGCATATATTCTTATCTGCCTTTCTACCCCAAAACTTCCAGTCTGTAATCAGTTTCATAATTTCTATTATATCCTGAAATACCCATAAAATGATCCTATTTCCCTTTCATTATTACCAGCTCGAACATTTTCACTGTCAGCACACAACTCTGATTTTATCTAATAGCTTCCTATGACTTCTTTCTTCTGACTGAATTGTACTTTTTTTGTTGGCAAAAAACCATTTTATAGAATAAATGAGTGAACTGGAGAAATAGAATGACAAAAATTTAGTGAAATCTGATAGAACCAAGTGCAAGAGGTAGAGTGTAGGGACTAATTGGAATGAAACACATAAACTGGTTCAGTAGTTGCAAATGACAGAAGAGCAGAAATAAAATGAAGGCCAAAGTATGTTTCTCTCAGGGCCTTTCTGCTTTCAATATGGTGTTCACTGGACTTTTTTTTATGAATCTTCCTTTCTATTTTTGATTTATTCACAGTCCAACCTGCTTTTATTTCTTCCATTAAACCAGAAAAATAACCTCATTTCACTTCCTACCTATAAAACTGTATCAGCCCACTTTTGGGGATAGACATGAGTACTTTCTGACCTCAGTTTTCCAGATCTCTAGTAAAATACTATGGAAATATATTTGTTACTTTTCAGAATTTGTAAATTTCCACAAGAAAGAATTATTACTGATGAATTACATACATCTAACATTTTTGTTTACTTTTTCACCACTGCTAAGGTTTGTGGCCACGTATGTGTGTGTGTGTGGCTTCTTAAAAATTTATACTCCAAAGCCTTTAAATCTGTTTTCACCACTTCTGAAAGGCTCTAAGACCTCCTCTGTTGTCCTGGGGTTTGTGTATCAGTAAGAGATAGGCATTTCTTTCTGCTTCAATGCCACCTTTAATTGTGTCACCAATGATAGTGTAACAAATGTCACTAAATGCCTCTCAGCCTTAAATTAGCTGCAACACTGAAGAGACTAACACCTTTTATTATTAATGCTTGCTGTATTTTTTGTTTATTCAGTGGTGTCATTTTGATTCAGTAATGTAGTTTTCATTCAATAGTTCTGGTATTAATTGCTATTGTCTCATAACATCTTTTTAAAAAGTGTTACCTCTTGAAAATATTCTTCAGCCATTTAAGAATATTACCTTGATTGGATCCCACTGACCAAAAGAACTTGGAAATTTATATGAGAGAAATAGCATCTTCTCTGCAAGTGGCAAACTGATTGGGTAACATTTCTCAAAAATGCTTTCACGGTTTTCTGTTAGAGATCTCAGTTTGCTATACACTTGGTAGCACACGACGTGAGGCTTCCGTCCTCCATTGATCTCAATTGGTGGTATTAATAATTTTTCAAGTTCTTCCTGGTTATGAAAACATAATGAAATATTAGAATCAGAAACACAATCAGATTTAGAATAAAGACTGACAGCAAGATTTTCTGTCAACTATCAAGGATGTCGCTATAAATCAGCAAAATTTGGTTTGAGATGAGAACTGAACTTCATGCCCACTGAAGTTTAAACTACCCAGTCTGTATTAAGTATCACACAATTACAATATTATATTATTATCTGCTTTTGTAAACTTTCTCTCTGATCAGTGGGTAGAATCTAGATCATGATTAGCTTCTTCCTGAAGATACTTACTACACAGTAAACAAAGGTCACCCATCTGCTCACTGCTTTAGATGTGGCATTATCATTGCAGAAGTCTAACATTAGATGAGGTTACCTCACCATAGGTAACTGATTTCAAGAAAATTATGTTACTAGGAACTGTATTAAAAAATAGAGCTGCCTAGTAAGAATTTTATCTCAAAAATTATTTTGAAATACTGTTCATATATTTGTAACTCTCTAGTTTATTTGCCTGTATCAACTGGCCTATCAAAAAGGAAATAAGGACACCAAGACTGGGTAGGCCTAACCAAACATTTTCTTTCCCCCGTATGGTATTAGTCATATAAATTACATACTCTTTAAAGTCTATGCCTTCTCAGTACAGCCTTCATCTTGCTCACATATTTAGATCATGAGTACAGCAGCATAATTGTTTAAGCACTATAACTTTTAAATGTGACAAATAAACATGAAAATTCTTCTTGTATCATGTAAAGCAGTGGTATCAGTACCTGTACACTTTGTAATCTCTCTACTTCTGATTCAAACTTTTCTGCAATTTCATTTTGCATGCGTTCAGCAACATCTTCTTCATTTTCTTCTTCTTCTGCTTCTTCTTCTTCTTCTTCTAAAAACTCTTCTTTAAGTATAGCTTCAATTTCTTCACTTTCATTCTCATCTTCCTCCTCAGTGGCTTCAAAATTCTCCGTATTTGCTAGAGCCTATAAAAGCAAAATATTTTGTTGTTTCATGTCTCTGGTACAGATGAAGGAATATACGGCATTCTTGTCTCCTTTTTAATTAGAAAAATCCTTAATTAAAAAACCCCTCATTTTGGGGTAACCTTTATTGTAAGCAAAAATCTAGCAGATCCTGGAATCTTATTTCAGAAGAAAATGCAGGGGTATTGTGTTGTGCATACAGTGAAGTATTGTCAAAGCTGCAGTTTTTATAAGAGGTGGGGTTTCTTCATACATGGTATTGTAGTTTGACAGGACTTTGTTTTAAACAAGCACGTTTACTGAAAGTGTAGCTGACAGAACATCTTGAGCAGTCAGGTAGTACATTAATACATTTACAAATATACTATGTAATTGACTTTGGGCAGAAATTCTGGTGCAGTCCTATTCTGGATTGACCATGGATTTGACCGGGTACTTAAGGCACATGCCTAATTCCAATTAATGGGGCTACTCTTATGGCCACCAATTAGATTCATTAAACACATTCATAAGTATTTTGCTGACTTGGGAGTGCATATTGAGAATTCTTTTTAAATTGTTTTTAGTCCTCATGAATCAATAGTTTTTACAACAAATTAAAACATCATATTAAATTAGTTTTGAAAGTAGAAGTTTCTCACAGTCTATCCCATTTTTACTGTTCTACATTGTCCTGAAGTCTTTGACTAAAAATTTCTAAGGTATGAATGCAAACAGTTCTATCTAAAATCTTCCTTATTAGCTTGTTTTCTTACCTCCTGCTTCTTTTGTTTTCGTTCTGCTAAAAGTTCTTCCCTTCTTTTAGCAATCTTCTCATTCTGTTAAGGAAAAAAAGAGGTAAGAAGACTGATATTTGCTAATAGAAGCTCTCTGTGAATTGGTAATGTGGCCTGTATTTAATATTGTTCTTTCCACCTTAAAATTCTGTTTCCAGTTGGTTCGAATCTTAAAACATACTACCTACAGTTTGAAATTTTGCAGACCCGATACACCTCTCTACTAAGCAAACGTAATTTAATTTTAGTAAAACTAATTTGGCAACTTTTGAGATTGAGATTAGAGGGGGAAAAGAATACTGTGTTCTTATCACACTGAAAATATAGTAATATTTTTACTGGTAAACTATAGAGTTCCTAAACTTATAGGTGATTTCTGTTATTTGGCAAAGGGGTGACTGAAGACAGTATTAAATGTGTGCTGTTAATGGTACTGTATGAGTCTTGTTCCAAAGTCCATTGTCCTAACTTCCTCTGTTTCAGCTGCTCTGTAGTAGCTTATTTTCAGACCTTTTCTGATAGTACATGTGAAGTACTTTATCTCACTCTTATAGGAAGTTAGGAACCTTGAATATATTAGCTGTACCAGTTGTAAATCTCTGCACAGAGGCTTCAGGTTACTTCATGTAATTTGTAACTTCATCAACAGTAAACGCACCTTTCTTTGAAAGGGAGACTGTGCAGCCACAACAGCACTAGAATGTGGCTTAAGAGATATTACATTTCTGTGCAGACTGTCATAGATGGAAAAACAGCCCCCCCCGCCATACAGTACCTGTGAAGTCAGCCTATGGGAGATGCTGATCAACAAAACAGCACATGTTCAGGGAATCAGGGATGCAACAACATTACAGTGCATGAGCTCTGTATTTGATTTTTTATGGTCCTGTTCACTCCCTCCATCTAGTTGCCTTTTGTCCAGGACTTTTCAGTTGTCTGGCATTCTGTCAGTCTGCCATTTGTCTGGCAGGACAGCTACTTCTCTTGGGCTGCAAAGTGCCTAAACTCCTTCATAAACTAATTGCATAGAAGAGGAAAGGAGCTCTAAATTTTTTTTTGTTCCTATGGTAAGCCTGGGAATGCTATGAATGTGTTGGACTGTGTCTCCTGGCTCCCATATCTGTTACTCTATGTGCTCTTCACAGCTTTGGGAGTTTTAAAATCTATATTTAGACCTCTGCTGTTGAAATGACCAAAAAAAAAAAGATGTAGGTCTGAAAACTTACCCTCATTTTTGCTTTCAGGTCCTTCAGCTTCATTTTATATTCCTTTTTTTTTTGCTGTTTGTCTTTCCATTTTTTCAGACGTGGAGGAAAAAGACGGTCAAGAATGTCACGGTCTTCTACTTGAATATAAACTGCAACGTCAGGACAGAGTCCTCGTTCTGACAAATATTTGGCTTCATCTACAGTACGAGGGAAACCATCCAGTATAAAGCCTGTGGACCTAATTGGAAAATGAGATATTTATCATTACATAGTGTAGTTTAAAGTGCAACATAATGAACATGTAATTATTTTGAAAAAAGCCCAAAGACCTCCCATATTAAATGCATATATTAAGAGTAAAATGAAAAAATATTTTCAGCTCCGCTCTTTTGACAATGTAAAACTGATATTTCAGTATGTATTTTAATTATGTACTTACAAATTAATTTCTTCCAAGGTTTTAATGAGCAAAGTTCTATTTTAAAAGAACTTAAAAAAAAACAAAATAAATTGTGTCTTCAGATTTGCTTGTGTAACTCTAAAACCAATATTTCTTAGGTACTGCTCTCAAAAAAACAGAAGTTGCCCCAAACATTATTTGGGTAACAACTGCCAAAGAAACCTTGTGCCTGAAAATTTATGTTTCAGAAATGCCTCACAATTTCTCCTCTAGTATAGCATCAGAAATTTGCTACTCAGTGTGACTTAAGTCTGTCTTCCTGCAGATATTAAGCCCAAGTCAGATATGCCTGGAAAGCTCAATGGCTTGTTGAACCTCTTACAATTTCAAATTAGATGAGTAGTTATGTAAGCCTGAATGTGCGTTGATAAGCAGTGAATATTCATTTTTATTACTTTAGACCTAAATAGGATACATTGTAAAGCTGCAAAAAACCAAAGAAGCTACAAGGAGTGGAAGGAAGAATAGGTAGCCCTGGATGCTGTGTGAAAGAAGAGTGTAACACAGTGTAGTATAGTATATTATAGTATAGTATAGTCTAGTCTAATGTAATGTATTGCAGCGTGATATAATACAATATAATCCCACAACATTATGTGTAATGCTGGGTAATTTTTAATCTTGGTGCATTCTTTTTTTCCTAAAACTGTTTTCCTTGTTTTTACACCATTTGGAGACCTGTGGTCTGACAGGATAAAAATTACATGAAAATATAAAAGGTTTGTTTACATATTTATCCTGTAAACCCATTAAAACTACTCAGTTACTTAGGAGATTTAATCCAATTCATGTGTGCTTGCCCAGAACTGTGTACAGCATATGAGACATGATATAAATGTTGAAATATCAGTCAAAATAGTACAACATAACCAAGACTGAGAGGTAGACCATAACTCATAAAAAGTACAAGAGCACTGAAATAATCTCTGGGATAGGTATTTACAATTGTGGACCAAATGGATGATATACTTCCTAAGATTATTTAAAGAAAGAGAGAATCTAATTGCAGTTACCGGAATGGCTCTTTCTTCCACCAATCAACAACAATGTTATCAAGGACTTCTGGAGGCAGTTCCTTACTATCCATTAGATTTGCCTTGATTGCCTCTTCCTCATCTGTTAATACCTCTTCCTTTATGTAAAGAAAATCACCCAGAAAATTAAAAACATACCCCAAGAGAACAAACAAACAAACAAAATCCAGAAAGAAAGAAATATCTACTTGGCACATTTATTGGTTTTTGGCTAAGTAAGGTACAGTCTTCATTTGACTTAAACTGTCAGAAACAAATTAATTTCCCACATTTCACCATACTACATTATATATTTTAGGTCAGGCCATAGATTTCGGGCAATTGCTGCTATATGAGTTTTAATAAAACATAAAACCAAGCTTGGGGAGTTCACAGTCTTGGAAATTGTCCCCTAGAGTTTTGTGCATGGACCAATGAATGTATTTCTAAACTGAACTGAAACTGCATCAGCTATGCTTAGGTCATGCCATCAGATAAAGTACTTTACAAGAAATATGAGAAAAAAATTACTAATGTAGAAGACTGTTTACCTGCAGATATAAAGATGACAAGGAAAAATTACTAACAGAAGTGGCTTGGTGTCAGACATACTGACACCAAAGAAATAAAGCTGAGTGAGAGTCAGCCGTAACCATTAGTGCCAGGAACACTTGCCATATTTTTGGCTATGATGACCAAGTTGTAAACTCATTTGCCAAATTTCAACTGATGAAAACCTGATTTTTTTTTTCTGACATCCGTGATTCTGATCTGTCCTCTGTGTTGAAGCATTTGCTTCCAATATTACCTGCTCTTGTATTATTGCATCAGAATACTACCTCCCAGTTAACAGGGACCTGCTCTGCTTTTCAAGACAATACAGAGTGGCCTTGAATGCACCTTTGGCAGCTTCCTCAGCACCTCTGAATGCACTCCATTGACTTGTGTATGTCCAGTTTACATAAATGATCCCAAATTTGATCCTATTCTGTTGTGAGTAGTATCACTTTTTACCCATTCTTCCCTATTAGACACAGAGACCTAGAAGGCCACAGACCACAGTAAAAAAAGGCATTGGGCACCTCAGCCTTTTTGGTGTTGAAAAGTCACCTGCCCAGGTGGAAGACTTACATTTTTGACATCCTCCTTTTACTATTGTTGTTCTGCAGAAATTTTTCTGGTTACCCTTCAGATCCCTCACTAGTGTACACTTCCATGGAGTGCTCATCATCCTAATACTGTGCTTGAATGTTGTTTCTGTCCCTCCTCTGCAGCCTGCTTCCTCTCCCGCGTGCTTCCTTAAATCCCATAGTAGGAAATGTTTGAAGATTTTTGATGACTAGCTAGTAATGTGAGGGAATATGGCAGGTATCAAGAGCACACACCAAAAAGAAAGGCTCTTAAAATGTAATGCAGAAACTCGTTTCTTCCTGAAGCTTTGAGAGTTGGAGAAATCCTTATTTCTATTGTCTAGGAAGTAGTTTTCAGTTTGTTTATACTATCCATTTCTTGAAATATTTATATGCTGTGTACTTGTGTTGAAACTTGACCACATATATCCATTGCTATCTAAAGAAGAATTCATTTGCATTAAAAGCTTGTGGGTTTTTTCCCCCAACATATCACTGCCTAACAAAAGCTACGATTCTCCCCTGATAAACATTTATGTAAATGTTTGTTCTTCAGGAAAATTACACCGTCTAAGAGATGGCGTTTATAATTTTATAAGAAATTCCTATGCAGGGCTGAAAATGGTTATTTTGTATATGAGCATAAAAAAGACTATTATTACCTGTTTGCTTTTTTCTGTCTCAGTTTTAGTCTGAGAGAAGTCTTCTAGTTCCTCTGATAGAATCGGTATTTTATTGTCATCTTCTTCATCAAATTGGGGCCCAACTTTCTTTCTAGTTTTGGGTAAGATCAATTCCTGTAGATATTCTTCAAACTGAATATGAAAAATGCCTAATTTCTCAGCTACCCGTCGTGCACAAGTAGTTTTACCTGCTCCATGAGTCCCAAGTAAACACACCCGTAAAGGAGGAGCCTATAGGAAAAAAATTGAATATTCTGTAACATTTTGGAGCATACAATGCATCCCCCCTACTGTTTTTAACTTCCAAAGTATCATTAAAAAAAATGCCAAAAACAGTCCATAATTTTGCATTTTAGTTTTTTCTGACTTTCTATTGCTGTTCCAACCAGACTACCTGCTTTCTGGAAACACTGAACAAATACACTATGATAGTAGATGTCAGAAGGCAAAATGAAAATTCATTAGAGAATTCTGGTAAATCTTCCCTTCTTTTGCCCTTCTTCCACTTACAAAAAAAAATAAATGAAAAGACAATAAAAAGCCCCCCAATATGTGTGATCTGTTAATCACATTTTAAGCTTATTGGCTTTATAATATTTCTCTTTTCTGCTATATTTGAATAATGAATTCAGTGTGTTAATTTAAATGTACACTAAAAAGTCACTAGGGAAACCATATGTTTTATTTCCTTCAAGGACTTGTCTAATATATTGTTACCTAGTAAAAAAAAATCAGCAATAATAAATAATTATTTGGAATGGAAAATAGTGATTTTAATCTGCTATTATCTACTTTAAATAATTATTCAGACTCTCACTTGTATCGGTTCATTGTGAGCCACATATTCTTCAGGATTCTTCAGAAATTTATCTCTGTACTCAGAAGTTGAAAAGTAATAAATATTTTCTTTATATTTAGCTGCATGTTCCTGGAGTCCAGGGTGGAGGACAAAGTGCTCTTTCAGACTGACTGGACAAAAGTGTTTTGTATCTCCCATGTGCCTTTTCTTTTGCTTAATTGTTTCTTCATCCTGAAAATACGAAAATTTTCAAAAACTGTTAGAATTCAGTAGTTTACTGAGATTAAGTAGAACAAGTAGATCAGATAAAGTAATGCCAAATACATTAACTGAGGATTGAATGAGGATTGAATGAGGATTGTATTCTCAAAGTAGTTTGTAAGCCATAAATAAATCTGTGAAAATACAGACTTTTTAGATTCTGAGTCAGAAACAAAATGTCCAAGAGAATTACTGAGAACAGAGTTACCATTTTAAATTTGAAATTATAATATCATAGTTAGCTGTTGAAGACCAAAACTAGGTTGGAAGTATCTATAATAAAACCTTTTCCTACTGTATTCTTGAAACTGATTTTCTCTTGCTTCTAAATGTAGACCTCTTCAGAAAGGACAATGAGAGCTGTGTTATAAAGTCAGATTACTTATCCAATAAAATTAATTTCTAAAAAATCTATTCAGTACTGCTTTACTACAGTATATGGATATCTTGTACTGTGAAATTTGAGGATGGGAATCTTCCAATACAGGATTAAAATAAAAGAAAGGCAAAGCTAAACCTCTAATTTCATTAAAGTGGGTGTGTGAAAATTATCAATAGCTGAGATGAAACAGGGGATTGCACATTAGGACTCTGCATCTTCTGAGGTTTACATGATGGTTCACAGATCATTGTTAGCTGATAGAAATCAAAGTTCACATTTCTTTCTTTAATAAAACCCCTCTTTGCCATCTGGCAAAACTGGGTACATTAACTCTCTATTAGCACGGGATGTATTTAAACTTCTTGCTGCAGTAAAATTACTATCAGCCAAAACATAGAAATATAATGAAAGTGTTCTTGAAGCTTATGCTTGTGTTTATTCTGTAAGAATGCTTAAACTGGATTGTAAAAAATCAGGTGCAAAATATGACTTCTCTGGGGTTATGTTCAAACTGAAAATAAACGAGTTACAATAAAAGCACAAATAGGTAAAGCTGGTATGCTTACTTCTTCATTTTCCTCTTCCTCTTCTTCAACTTCTTCTTCATCTACCTCATTTTCCCCTTCAGCAGCCAGATCCTCTGCTTCCTCTGCTAAGTCTTCAGCAGATAATTCCCAACCATGATACTGAAAAGGTTCTGAAAAGGTTTTTTCATGTTTCAATATTTTTCATTTGTTTGTGCCTCTTTGTCCATAAAAGTAAGTGCATATGTGAAAGGAAATAAAGCCAACTGTATATTGCATTTCTTCTACTCATAGAACAAAATGTTCTCCCCAGATATAGTAATTAGGAAATTGCCTCCTCCAAAAATGAAAATTCTACTGATTGTTTTTGGTTGAAGTAAATTGGTATTTTCAATGGGAATTTGTATTACAAAAGTATTATACAAGCACATGCAGATAGGGCCATTACTGTTTTAAACAAGTTGGTTGTTTTTGTTTTTGTTTGTTTGGTTTTGTTTGTTTTGTTGTTGTTGTTATTTGGTGGGAAAAATCATCACTCAAATTTTATTTGATTATAAAGCCAGCACAATAGATGTTATGGTTAATAAAATACTTGCATTGTAGTAATGATAGAAAAAAATGTAGTATTAATATTATTTATCCAGTGCTCAAAATTCTAAGAGATTTGAGCACACAAGTGAAGGAATGTACTTTGCAGAAAAAAAAAAAAAAGTGTAAAATTCAGTCTTGAAATACAGTCTGTGCAGGTGGGTAGGTTAGATTAGTACACACCCTGAAATTTCATTAACCTAATGAATACTGTACATAAGTGAACGTTTGATATCTATCCATTTCTCAAACCAGTATCCTGACATGAACAGACAGACCAAGTAACTGGGAAAATGTGCTGTCAGAATGTTTAGGGACCTATTATGTACATATTTGCATACTCTCTCTCTTTATATATATATTTCAAATATACATATTCCTCCCTCTTCCTTTATCTTAAAGGCCGCTATTTTGCTTTTCAGCTGACCCACAGAACACAGCATGAGCCATTTCACATTAGTAATATCAAACTGAGTGTAGCCTAACCCTCAATTTATTCATCACATAAGCTCTCCAAAATCCCTCTCGACAGTTTAAGTGCCAATCACGTAAACAGTATTACTTACTTTCCATAACCAGCACTGTTTGACTGAGCAGACTTTCTGGAGTTTGCTCTGCGATCTCTAGAACAACAACCTGAACTAGAGATGAGTTCTTGATTTCTGATTCCACTGTTTGCCAATCATGCATGAAAAGTTCAATCTTCTTTTTAATTGTATCCATTTCTTGTGTATCTGGAAAAGCATCCTCTGCAAACTTGGGTAGCGTGATTTCTGAAAATCAAATCATATAATATGCAATGCTCCTCTAAAATGTTTTACATTTTAAAATTATAATTATGCTTTAGGATTATTTTTATTTTGCTCAAATATGGTGGCATATTTTTTTAAAATATTTTTTCTTCTCTCCCGTATTTATGAATTATTATATTAGCATTTTACAAAGACACTTTGTAAACTCCCAGTTTAACTGTGTTGATGTTGTATATACTGATCCTTCTCCAGGAAAATAAACAAGGTCAAATTGCTTAACTGTATTTCCATATGGTTATTTAAATTGTCTCTCAGATAAATATAATGACTCTTTCTGCAAATAAATATAATATAGAATACATTAATTTAAAAATGATGATTTAATGATAATGGCTTTTGACAGGCTATCCATATAGTCATGCCTCATGCAAGTATAGAAAAAATAAAAGATCAGGAAAACTAGCAAACACTGCAAAGAAGCAACCTCGTGTTCTGACCTGCTTCAGGTTCAGTTACTGAAGCTGTTGTGGACTATTCAGGTTGTGTTAGGTATTTGTTGTTTTTCAAGTTGAGCATGTTCTCTTTACAGGACTAGAAATATAATACTACTAGGTGTTATTTCTCTATGGCAATAATCTCAATATACAGATATTAATGAATTAAACCTTCATTTATGCAAACTACAGCACACAGCAAAATTGCAGAGGAAATAGAAAATTTAGAGGAAAAAGGAAGAAGAAAGGAGTAAAAGAGAAGGCCATTGTAAATATCAAGGATATGAAGGATGATACCGAAGGCTGAAATCCTAAATTAATAAAGGCAAAGCAGTGAGCTAGAACACTAAATCATGCAGTGTAAGAGTTCTTAAATCAGTTACAACTGTGGGACTGTTCTGTGCAGGGACAGGATTTGGACTCAATGATCATTGTGGGTCCCTGCCAACTGAAGATAATCTATGATGCCTCTAACCAAAACTAACAAATGAGGCAAGTCACATCCACAAAAAGCAGCCTAGGAAACCAAGCAACCAGGAGCACTGCAAACAGAGCATGGTGCATCAGCCGGGGCATGGCACAGGAGTTTGTGCAGCAGTTTGTGTGGCAAGGCACACAGGGGGGCACAGTCCCCCCACGAGCTCAAGAGGTGAGTTCAGTTGGTGGCCATCATCCTTCTTGGAGCTTAGCTGCAGTGACCACTGGGTAGAAAGCTATGTCCTCTGCACTCACCAGCATGGATATGGTAACCCAGACAAAGCCCCAGCACTGGTAACATGAGAACAGCTCTGTGAGGTGCAAACAGGTGTATTAAGAGCTCAGCCTGGTGACAGAGCTGCAAGAGGAGGTGGAAAGGTTGCATCAGGGACTCCGAGAAAGAGTGTTACCAGTGACAGGCACTGGCACATCCCACATCCAGAGACCTAGTTGTGGAAGGCCAGTCAATAGATAATGTGGATGAAGGTCCATCTACACCAGAAATGTTGGCAGGGTCAAAGGCCTACTCCTTGTATCCTGACCACCTCCACAAGGAAGATAAGTGGAGTGGTCTTCCACTGGATTATAGTGGTAGGCAAGAGTGTGGTGATATTGCTGCTATTCCCACTTCCTGCGCTCGTATAATTTTCAATTCTGATTTTCTTCTTTTTCTTACCATTTTTTCTTTTGTGTTCTGTTTAACAAGTCTGACATCAATGCCTTCAAGCTAACAGACAGAAAAGCAGTTGAGAACAATGACTTCAATGGTCTGATATTACTATAAGTTTGCTGGGACATAGTGAGAGTTGTGTTTGTCCCTTGCCAGAAATGAAGATGCAAGAAAAACCTTCAGCAGCGGATGGAGCAATTTTCTATTTTGCTATAATTTTCCCATTCTCTTGGTGTTTCTGTCTTGAGTTTGAAAGAGCAGGAACAGATTTGGACACAAATAACAACATATGCAGTCTATTCCAATGACATTATACGATTTTTTACAAATCAAAGGATCATTACTACTATTTTTCCTTATATAACTTCCAACACATACAAAGGAGAGGTATTACTAAAAATGAAAGTCTTATGCAATGCCTTGTATGTTAAAAGCTTTGACTACTTTCTTAAAAATACAAACCCCTAAAGTATTAAACTCTCAATGTTTTATGGTTACTCCCTGACATTAAGCAGGCCAACACTCACTATGTCAGATTGCAGCACTGTAATATTCATTTTGAGCTCATCCTAACCTGAAAAATCCAAACAATTTTTATGGCTAAAGAAAAGTTAGACTGCCCTCTTAAAATTTTTGTCATTAAGAAAACTAGTATTTCCTCCTTGGAAATTGCTGAAATGCACAAATGACACATTTAGTTTTCTTTCCGTAACAGAGCCTTATAAAAAAATGTTAAGTACAATGTAGCTGGATCTCAGTGATTAGGTACCAACAAGATTTGTCAGGAAACAAGACTAAACATAGTGGTCAGAGTAGAGATGCTGCCTAATTTTTGTCTGAAACGCTACCAACTGAAGCATCAGCTGGAATAGCTGGGATATGTGAATGCCTGCAGGACAAGGAACTTAAGTAACATTTTTCTGACTTGGATGGCTAAGCTTTTCATGAAGCTATTGTATCAAAGGGCAGTGCCACTACTGCCTCTAGAAGAAAGCAAGCCAGTGCTCTGCCTCCAGGGCTTTGATTGCCAAAGAGGTAAAGTTAAGGATTTCCATTCTTTTGTAATTGGCCAAATTTAAAAAGATGTAGGATTTCAAATACATGCCTCCTTTTGACATCCCTTAATGTCTCACTAAGGTTGGCCCCTTGCTAATTTGCTACCTGTTATGCCTATTCCTACAACTCTTTAGTCCATTTATGAAGTCGGGCACTTAAAAGGTAGTACAGCAGTTTTGGGTACTGCAACGTCTACATCTTCTTATGGCTCTGGATCTCAATGTGTAGTCCTCCAATACTAAATTTCTAAATACTTCAGTGCTTTTAATAATTTCATTTTTCTACTTCTGAGGCTGAAACTTTTATTCTCTCAAATTACCTCTACTATATATATGATAAACTGAGATTTGAAATAAGTCGGGCATTCTATAGCAACTCATATGCTGGCTCAGGGACCTGAGGGCAGCCCCAGGCCTGGCTGTCCCCATCCAGCCCCTGGGGCTCCCCCACCCTGCCCAGGACTCCATGTCAGCCCTCGGGGCCATCAGCCACTGCCCCAGCAATGCTGCTGCTGGGCCAATCTGCAGCTCCTGACAGCCCTGCCCGGCCATGGGCTCTGAAAAGCTGGGCCAACCCACAGGCTGGCATCCCAGCCTGGCCTCAGCTTGTTGCTATCCCCAGGGAGCTGCTAGAGCCGAGGGTCAGAGCCACCCTGCTCCTGGCCATGCTACCACACTCCACCGCCAGCTCTCTGTTCCTTCGGGAGCAGTTTGCCCTCACAGTGTCTGACATGTTGCCCCCAAGGTGAACTGCAAAACTTTATCAACAAATAAGCATTTTGTTATGTATTTTTGCGATCTTTAATAACAAAGAATACTTAATCCCTTTTTCCCTTTTTTTAAAGCTTGAAGAACACAGCTGTCAGACTGATGCCACAGTGGCTAACCTTCCTCCTGTTTGAATGATTATTAGTCTAAACATAAACTAAAAGTGCAAAAGGGCATGTCATTAAGCAGAAACACCTGGCAAATTTCAAATAGTCTGACCTTGAATTCAAAAGTATTTTTTCTTGAAAATGTTTATGAACATTTGCATCTTACTAAACTACACTTTCATCCTGTGTATATCATTACATATATTATCCTCTGCAGTGACATTTTTCTCTTTATGTGATTTTAAAGAGGAAAGTGAAAATACCTTTTATGTGCTTTAAAAAAAACACGTTGTGTAAATGGTACCATTAATTATGTTGCATTGTGCGGTGATGTATTCCAAATGAGACAGAGAAGTAGCCAGGTAAAACCTGCTTAAATTTGGGCAGCTCTAATGCAATATGTAATGATGATTCCATTAGGAAAATAGATTTTAAGAAAATAAGCAAAGGATACATTAATAACTAGGTTATGCTAACAGCTTGTTGCACATGTTGTCCCTGGCACAGTCACACTGTAGAAATCACATGTGCTGCCTTGTGAACCACAGCCCTGTTCACAGCAGTAACACATGGAAGACAGGGATGAGGGCTGTCTGGATCCAGCTTTCAACAGATCATCTCTTACAGTTCAGCCCTTTAAAAACCTCTCAGTTCTGAGTAGATCATGAAAGTTTGGAAATATACAGGCAGAATAATGGATTTAAATTAATATTTGGCATCATCTGAGACAGAATGTTGAGTATGGGAACAAATCCACTCAACAGAATATTTCCCATTAGAAACTTTATCTCAGAAGCACACCTCTCCTGATACGATGTTTAGCAAATGATGGACCAGCATGTGATCCAGCTTTGTTTTGCTACTGTGGGCACATAATTCCATCAGATTACCTCCATCTGGAAGTTTTTCTCATTTGAGGAAACATATCCATTAGCAATTATTGCATACTTACAGAGCTTTTAAATAGATTACCCAGGCCTAAGTGAATTGGAGAAACTTTTCCCTCGAAAGAGGGAAGTAACAAAAGAGAAAAGGTTCATAATTCCTAGGGGAAAGGGATAACCCAAAAATCAGACAACCCAAACCTTATTTGGTTTTGGTTCAGGTTCAACCTTATTATGACAAAAATGTTGCCTCCCTGGCATTTAGTTTGTTTTAAACTCAGGTACCAAAAAAAAAAAAAAAAAAAAAAGGAAATATTTTTATGTAAGGCAGCTGTACCTTTGTCATTAGGTGTAAATTATAATAATTCTGCTTGGAGAGATTATTTATGGTGAGAAGATATTTTTAAAGACATTAAAAACATAGTCAAGAAAAACACCTGAAAAGACAGTAATGGTTTAAAAAATAAATTATATAAAAATGTAAACAAGTTTCTTTCTGAGAAGTTGGTGGTCTATCTAATAGTGCTGTTCATAATTTCATTTCCTTATCACAGAGGTGATAGGAAACAATCCTTCCCAGCCTTAAATCTTGGGCTTTCATAGGTAATGCCTATATGGCAACCTCTCATACTCTTTTTATCTGTGTCTTCTTTGCTATTACTGAGCATAGTTACCATAGAGACAAACAATCCTCAAAGGCTTTCTGCCCCCACATTCTCTAAGTGAATTGCTGGGGAAGGAGAGGCTTTAATGTCTTTTTTCACCAGTGTTCTGATAGTATAACATTTTCTGCCCTCAGTCCATATTCAGCAACAAAAAAGATTTAAAAAATCCTTCTTTCCTCCCCTCTCAAACCCTACCAAAGCTGAGATAGAAATACTAGAACCTAGCATGTCTTCTTCATTAGAGCTTAAGTATCAAAATAAAGAGAGAGGCAAAATGTAGGATAACAGTTACACTTCCATTTCTTGGAACTGATACGTATTTCATTATGAACATATTTTCAGTTGTCTTTTTGAAACAGACCACACAGTTTGTTTATACAGACTTTTCATTACTTTCTTATAAATATATACTGCCAAATAATTTTAAGCATATTACAGTGCAATGTACTTAATAGACAAACTTGTATGGTGTGTACCAATTTATGGTATTTGGAAAGAAAACTTTGGCTTACAGATTAAGTTGATTCTTTCTAATGCACAGAAATGTGTATATTTAACAACTTCCTATTAAAATAAAATGGTTTGTACTGGATTTATTTCTGTTTTGCACTTTAAAATATTCTAACAATCCTAGTAGATGAAAACTAAGATGTATATTTTTAAAACCTAAAGCAGAGTTGCCTTCAAAGGGTTTTTTGAGATAAAGCTGCTATAGGATTTTGGATATCTTTTCATTAGCTTATGTTTCTATTGCATTTACAAGACTGGTGTTGGATACAGTAAAGGAGGACAGATGGACAGACATTAAGCAAAGTAAATTACAGTGTCCTTCTTCTTATTATGTTTAGAAAGTTACAAGAGTTTTCAGAGGGATTGATAGCTCTAATCATATGCTTTTGTTCTTTTTTTTTCTGCAAAGAATTGCACAGTTTTTCTACATCAATATTCCTTAGCCTTTATTCCTCTGAAAGAGAGACTAAAGGAATTTAAGAACTGAAGGTATTTGGGATTTGAGAAAGTTCTTAACCTCTCTGATTCAAATTTTGAATTTTTTCTACCTAGAATGCTGTGATTACAGGTATTAAAATGTAATTATCACATCTGGTTTATGAAGGAGGGCAGAAATTGGCTTTGAAGATCATGCAGTTTTCCTCAAAGACTGAACAAACTGTGAAGTTATTATCACTAGAGCTTGCTTTGAAGTTTACAGAACAAGTAATTTGCTATCTCTTGTCTGCAGTTTAATTACCTGTCCTTGTCCAAACTTTCTCATTCAAAAGCCTCCAGTTTGAGGTAGGAAAAACCCCACAAATCAGGTTGAAAGCCATCCAAGAAAAACAAAGGAAATATATTTAGAGGCTGTAGGACTAAGTACACATTATCTGCCTGGTAAATGTTACAATTACAATTGATTCCAAAAAGCATCAATTTTATAATTACAATTGATTCCAAAAAGGATTTCTCTTCAAAGACTAAAGAGGAAATGTCCTATCATGAACAGGTTTAACTATTTTTTTCTCTTGTTGTTTCAGTTATCTTACTGATTTTAACACGGTGATATGAATAAAAAAGCAAGAACATAAAATAAAAGCCTAAGAGATGCAATATTAATTCAACCCTCCACCATCTGTAATATGGGAAAGGGGGGATTGGAATCATTGTTAAAGAGCTAATTGATGTTAATAGCTGTGAAAGACAAGCATAAGAGATGATGGCTGGAATTACCAGCCCCAGCTACCCATTTATTTTTGGCAAGAACTGCCCAAATACCAAGAGCAGCAGAAGAGACATCAAGGGAAGATGGGGTTGTACCAACACACCACCGTGAGCTACTGAGGCTTGTGTGCTCCAGTGGAGTTTCTTATAGAAAGGGAGCAATCTCTGGCAGAAATGTGGCAGGAAAAGAAAATTTTACTTGAGGAAGAGTGGAATGAACCCACAGATCTACTTGAAGCTGGTAACTCTTTTACAATGCTGAATTATATTCTCATGAAGTGATATAACTGTCTCCTAGTATAAAGAAATACATATTCATGCAAAGCTTCTGCAAAAATGGTTAACTACAGTAACAAATTCCTAAAAATAATTTAGGCTCAGAAAAGTTGTGTCAAGAAACATGAAAAAAAGATGTGAGGCTTTAATTTTCAGCTAGACACTACAAGCAAGAGTTACCAAATAAATTGATTTGTGTACCATCAATAGACCCTTCAGCATTGAACTTACCTTCTTAACTCATTTAAATACATTTGTTACATTTACATGAAGTCTCCTTCTCTATGTACTTTCACTCTCATTAAGACATTACTAGAACCACTTTTTCCTTTTAAACACAAACAATATCATAAATTTGAATATGTTCAGTCCTCAGGCAATCCCAGGTCCCACTGAGGTTAAAAAAATTGTGATTATTAAAATGTGAATCTGTTTATACAGAATAGAACTATTTCAGTTGGAAGGGACCTACAATGGTCATCTGCTGCTCATCAACTGCCTGAGCAATTCAGGGCTGAGCAAAAGTTAAAACATATTATTAATGGAATTGCCTAAATGCTCCTTAAATGCTGACAGGCTTGGGGCATCAACCACATCTGTAAGAAGCCTGTTCCAGTGTTAGACCACTTAAAGAAAGGCTTCCTAAAGTCCAGTCTAAACCTCTCCAGGTGCAGCTTTGAGCCATTCCCAGATGATCTCATATATGAGAGATCAAAAGAGTATGATTTGGACTCTGGAGTATTTTTCTGATTAATCACTTCTATATCATAACTGTTACATATTAAAAAAAAAAACCCAAACAAACTACCAAAACTGTGAATATATCATTCATTTATGTTGGTGTAAAGACATATCACATGGGAGAAAAGCTGCAGCAATGTGCTGATGGCACTACATGAGAGATAAAACAGATGTCAGCTGAAGAGCAGCATGACTGAAGTGTTTCAGTGAGTCAGTGTTTGATTACTGAAATAAAATGTAGGCATAGGAAAACACGATTTTCTCTGAACGAGGACTTAACACGTGTTAAGAGCACAAGTGTGTACATGACATTATTACTTCTATCATTAATAAATGTTCTGATGTACTCAGATCAATTAGTTAGATATATCAAATTAGTTAGATATTCAAAACTAAGATACACTTTGTTGTTTGAGACACTGATGACAGAGTATCTTCGTAAGACCCTTTATAGTTAATAATATAGAACTCATTAATTTTGGAGAAGAGCTGTATGTTTTATTAGAAACTATAAAAAGTTACAATGTGGACATTTTAAAGAGCTTCTATGTAATTTAAAGAACCCTACAAAGCTACAGTATTTCTTTCAGAGAGTAGGTGAAATGTTACAGCATTAAAAATTAAAAGCATGTTATCATATTCAGTCTATCTTATAGTACCTTTGTGACTTAGGCCTTGTTACATATAGGTAAAATAAAAGCTAAATAATAATAGAATTATTTTCATTCCTATTTGCTAAGTATGGTCTGCATACAGTAATGAGTTTTAGGCATCTGAATAAAACTATATAATATAGACAACTTTCTTACTTCTTTTTAAAGTCAACAAAAGGCATATATACTGCTGAAATATTATTATACTGTTGATTTCTATGGTTTTAGAGCTTTGTTTTCAATTTCAACCACCTAGCAAACTGAGTCTGGGATACTGGAAGGCTATGAAGGCTGTAAGGGGAGACAACTGAAATGATTTATTTTATTTTTCCATATATCATACGTTACTCCAACATTTATTTTGTTTGCATGTGTACAAAGAAAACTATGAAGAAATAAATGAAAAACATTCAAATAGAATATAAATAATGTACATATCTCTACTACTACAGCTGGTTGATAGAAATGAAGAATATGCTGTTCCTACTAGGAACTCTACTGACTTAGTTACCTTGGCAAATAGATTTATGATATATGGCTGTGTGGCTAAAAGCCATTTTCATCAGTGGATTTATGAAAATTCAGATTTGTTCAGGGAATAGTGAAGTAATGACTAAAATACTGTGAAAATGTAAACTACATGGTTATTTAAATGGCAGAAATTATTGGGAATCAAAGAGCTAACACAATTGCCTAAATAAAAAGAAAAAATAAAATTAACAAAATGAAACAAAACAGCTAAATTCAAGTAAGTGTATCCATAAGCAAAAAGCTACACTTTTTAGCCAAAGGCTACAGCAGACATTATTATTGGCTCTTATACCTCACTTTACTCAGACTTGTTCCTCCCATATCTCCCATGAGCACTGTCATCAACTAACATAAAATGTATTTTTATCTAAATTTTAACTGTGAGAAAGATGTCACTTAACTGTTAGAAACACTGGTGTTGATTTGAAATGATGACAATTCCGTGTGAAGGGTTTATACTTTAAACAAATACTTTAAATTAAATGTATTTTTGAAAAACAAAGGGTAACTGAAGGGAATGTAAAAGAATGTAGTTCATAAAGGCACCTTTAGATAATTCAGTCTTGGTATTCTTCTGCAGCTTGGAATGTCTGGGAAGCAGAGATGAGGCATCAAAATGTAATTTGCCCTTAAGTTCATTCTGAAAGTATCTGAGATGAGGTCTTGAATGACAGGTATAGCAAATACAATTTTCTGACAAACGCTGGATCTAGAACTTTCTCATAGAAATGTTCACTCTGTATTTGGTCTGTAGATGAGCTCCAACCACACTGAAAGACTTTTAGTTTAGATGTTTAAGGTGTTACAAAATTTCACAAAGCTATGTGACTAAGTTTAGATAGGGTACCTGAGTTGTGAGGATGATTAGCTGATCAGCTTCTGAAAAGCTTTTTTTTTAATAAGAAATCTGTTCTGAGTAAACTGTATAACCTGCATATGCTCAGGTTGATTTTTATATTCAGGAACAGGGTTTTGAAAAGCTCTCTGCATTGATTCCAATGTTGGGCAGTTACTGAGCTTTCTTGAACTACATATGAATAGACCCATCATGCCTCTCTTGAATGGAAGTTTCTGCCACTGGAAGACCTTTTGATAATGGACTGGGTTGGACAGGCACTGACCAAACATTCCCAAAGGTCACTTAAACTTGTGGTGTGGTATGAACTAGGCAGATGTAGTCCATTAAGATATGATTTGGCAGGTAAAACTTCAAACAGTGTATGAATCTGTTCAGTTATTCATGCCTGATACCAACCTTCCTTCCTGCTTGAAACAATAAAGTAAAAATCCCTTCCTCTGATTCATGGATACTAAGCTATTGTATCAGTTTGGGTAAGAAGTTACTCTTTTTTTTTGATCCCAGCATGGAGAACAGGATACACCTACATACAAGTGTTTCTCTCCCCATTTTGTCTCCAGCATAGAAATTTCATACATGATTTGGCAAATGGGGAAACCAATGCACAGGGAAATTTGACAGAGAGCCACATTGCAAGCTGGCGGCCAGCCAGACACAGAATGCAAAAATCTGAAAGCACAAGAGTCCCCTGGTATTTACTAATGATTGCAAATAGGAGAAAATTTAAAATCGAATATAAAATAGGAGGAATTTTCTTTACTGCTTTTGCGAAGTGTTCTGGTTTTCGGTTCTGTGTAATTCCCTTAGTCCAAACTGTAAGAAATTTGGGGTACTATTGTTGATTTACAGAATTATTTCTTCTCTAGACCCCTGAAGCTTTATAAATGGAACATAAAGAGTAGTTTTTCTCATAAGTGTGCTTTATATACAGATATCAACACAGAAAAAAAGAGAAAAGATTAAATTGCACTCATATGCATTTACTAACCATCGTTTTCTGCATGCTTCAGACAGATAACAGTGTCAGGTAGGAGTCGTTTTTCTGATAAAGCTGACCAGTGATCTACTGACAGAGGATAGTTATCCACTACCCATCCTCCTTTTTCTGGAGCACCAGGAAACCTGTCTTTGTTGTTCTTCATGAGCTGTTACAAAATGTCAGGTTCAGTGATATAAAAAGAACAAGTCTGTCAGCTGTACAAAAAAGACTGCACAATACAAAATGATTTTCTCAATGTTATGATTTTTCCTTTTTGTCATCTCAGGTCAATTAAAAAATAAGACATTTTCTGAATGAAAATTAAAAGCTTTTTAAATGAGAAAAGGTAACTGATAATGATTTTTAAGTTTGCTATAAAGAATTTAGATTCCAATTTCAATAGTTACAAGCAATGGAACAAATTTAAACCAATTCAAGATTCTTGGATAAACCTTCATAAACAATTCTTTTCAAACTCTTGTATCTGGTGTTGATACTTTATTAGTGACTAAGAATGTAAGAATAGGGCATACAGTGATCCTTTAGATAATTCTCCCAGCCTTTAACAATTTGTAGCCCAGGTAATCTACAAGACAGGAACAGTTTGTGTATGTGTATATACATATATATAAAATAGTCCTCAATAGATTTGTCTTTCATGATCCTGCTCAGTCTCTCTCCAGTTGTATGTAGGCTTCCAGGCATTGTGTTACAAACTAAACCGATCTTTCAAACAGAAAAATTAGGAACATATATTGATAATGTATAAATTGTTAAAAGTTGCTCTTAGGAAAAAAAGGCTTAGCTATATAGTGCTTGTAGTCTTACCTCTGCAATCGCTTCCTCCAGTACTTCAGCATATATTTGAGGTGACAGTGTATCTTCAGAGAGCAATGCACTTTTCATGGCTTCTTCTACCATCGCTTGAACTTCTGGGTGGTCAGCAGTTATCTCTGATATTTCTAATAATACAGATTTTTTTAAAGCACTTCCCAAATTAATGGGAATCAAATAAAAGATTAAATCATAACTTCAGCACAGTATTCATTTAAGCAATACTACACAATTATGCTGAGAAAGAATCAAACACCAGTTCTTCTGAATGCGGTTCTAGGGAATGTTTCATAAAGGTAAGTTTTAGGATCTTGGTTTGCTCTCTCATAAAAAACTCAACCTTTTTAGCTGTCCAGTATTTTCTACCAATAAGTGAAATACTGTTTCAATATGAATAGAATGACATTTGTGTACTAGAACAATCACAATCAGGCACTTGCAGCACCTGAGAATTTCCCTTGATTTGTCTTTGATTTCTAAATCAAAAAGTTTACCAGATAATTTTAAAATCAATACAAATCACAGATCAAGGCAGTGTATTTTCAATAATCAAGAAGCCTGCATTCCCTAAGATGTACAAAATGTTCATATTGGACCCATATTTTGTTATTAGTAGCTAGCACAACAACTGTAACTATTTTGAAAAAAATTAAGGAATACTCATTTTACAGTTAACATACTAATTTGATAAAATTTTATGAAGAACTGTTTTAGCCAACTGCATTATCTACCAACAGTATAATTTGGAAAAAAAGCCACATTTAGTTTCTGTTATTATGTCAAGTTGTTTCCACGATTATGTTATTACTTTTAACATGCACAAATTAACACAAATTTATCAGGTTATTTTTGCCAAGTTGCAAAGTCCCTGGGAAAGGGGCAACAACTTACTAATTTCCACTCTGCAAAGAACCTCAGTGCAGCCCAAACCCAAAATGGAGCAGACTACAGTTATTATAGCTAAAGATATTATATCCTGCTTCTGCAGTTCTGCATCTTTCTTTAGTGCTCCGTTTGGTATATTTTTCTGATAAAGGTTGTAACAAATTAAAGGAAGAATATAATTGAGGGAACAAATGTTTTTTTCTAAATAGTAAAAGAAACTTGTAAAAACTACCTCACAATCCACATTTATTTAACTTTGATTTTAGCTCCCTCTCTATATATTTCATTAATGTTCATTAATTCGATTTACCTAACAACCTATCTTGTTTGAGATGAAATAAGAGTCTGTTCTGTATGCAAAAATTACTATTATTTGTAAACCATATTAGGTTTACAAACATATTTCATTTGTTTAAAGCATTTCAACAGGCTAAAACTTAGCATACTTTTAAGTTTCTCATATTCAGGCGGCAAATACTCCTACTTCTGAACTCAGATGCTCTCTTTCTTCACTTTTTGTATGTGAATTAATACCTATTCTTATCCATTAAAAAATTCTGAAACAATCTTCTGCTATAAAAAGATCTGTAAGTGAAAACACATCTGTCTGTAGTTCTGTCTTGCAATAATATTGCTTGAGCTCTCCCAGGTTATTAATTAGGCTTAAATTCTCTTTAATCCCAATATCATTTCACATACCTGTCCTCAAAAGTATTTACATAGCCAATGTAAATTGGGGAACATGACACTGTTAATGGTTTTAATTTTGGTGTCATAGCTCACCACTATTCTTATTGCAATGCCAATCATTTCTTATCACTGTCAGCCTGCTTTGCAGCACCAGAGGAATATACTGAATTCTTGTTGGATATGTATCAACCCATAAGAAAGTCAAACACAGTCATTCCTTGCTTATTTGAATAAAGCAAAATGGCCTAGTTGTCCATTTGAACCATAACTAGAGCTAAATGGAAAAGGCAATCCTAATTCAATGGAGAATTTTCATTTCAAAAGAAACTATTTTGAAAAGCTCCCATTAAGTTGTCTGTCCGTTCCTGGACAAAACCCCACAAATTTTTTTTAAAGATATTTAACAACGTATTATTTTCACCTTTTCAAAATATTTTCTTAATTAATGATGCAAAAACCTGGGCAGCTAAAGAAGTCTAAATGTGACTGGAGCTGGAGTGCCTTGTGAATGTGCCATCTGAGACAGTATACTTGGAAGCTACTCCAGAGTGTAAAATCTGTAGGCTGTGGATTCACATCAGCCTAGCTGACAAACTTCTTTCTTGAAGAGAATTTCTACTTTGTAGAGATTTACTTAAGCAAAAGTCATTCAAATAGAAAGTTTTCAACCAGTATTAGTCAGAACCAATTTCTACTTTCAACTCAGAGCTCTTTCTTAATAGGAATGGTCCTGAAATTCAGAGGATTTATATATATATATATATATAAATCCCAAATTCTACTAAGCTATCCCACTCACTGCATGTTCTTTTAGTTCATATTTAATACACAAGAACCATAACAACTGTAACTTTTTATAAGTAAAGTAACAGCAACTGCTGCAGTTAAATAACACCAAAGCAAATAAGATAGCTTCAAAGACCATAGAACGCTTTGCTCACCTGTTTCTTCTGACTGTTCTTCTGATTCCAACCTATTTTTCACTGCTGTTATAGCATTTTCTACTATATCCCTTTGCACTTGCTCGGTGTCTTTTTCTCTTGATTCTTCTATATAGTGCTGAATGAGTTTGGCCATATCAAGAACCTAGCGAAATGATTTGAAAAAACACAAATACCACAGAAAAGAAATATAACATCTGATCCATAAAAATTTACATATAATTCAAGTGCAGGGTTCTTTTTAATTTGCATTTATATTTAATTATCTTGGATACAAAAGTTATAAATAATATTCTAATGCTAATTAATAATTATTCTAATACTAAAAGCATTTTTGAAATGCAGCTGTTTTCAGATAAATGAATTTCACTGAAATATGATGTGTCCTCTGTAATCCATATATTTGTAATGTGTATGTTAATAACACAGCAGGAAGAGGAATGTGCTTAACTGATTCCCAAGCCTCAGCTGATACCCTTGCTACGTAAGACATTTATAAACCTACCTTTCCTTTATATTTGTGTGCAATTAGGTTACAAATAGTTGTTCTTCCAGAGAATGGAGGGCCAAATACTAATACTTTGCAAGGAGGAAGTGGCATTGGTGGTAAGAGGTAGGGCCGTGGATTCAACATAAAAGTTTTCAATGCCTCTGGGGACGACAGTACGTACATTTTACCTAGAAAACTTAAAACAGAAGAGAAGCTAACAGATATGGACAGTTAAGTCATTAAATAGAAATGAAAACTGAGTGTCAAATTCTGCTAACCTGACAGCAAAGTCTGGGTTTCCCATTACAATGTCACCTTCCTTTAGAGCCACGGGACATGCTTGTCCCCACCTGCTTCTACGCCATCGGTATCTGGGTGCTATGAGATTGTAAGATGACAGAACACGGAAAAGTTCATCCTGTTTATTAAAACAGCAATAACAGCATCTGTAATTTTTGTCTGAAGCTACACATGCCTTTTTCTTACACTTTTTGAAACATTTTGATGGAAAATATGCAAATCTAAAGAGAAAACCTCATCATGCTTTTTAGAATATTTTTTTAAAAATTATTTATTTCAGAAATATAGGACAATTTTAAGGAGAAATTAATTTTTTCAGGATTATTTAACAAAAATAGTACTTAAAATAGTTTCTGTAGGCTCTACTTATTTTTATTATATATCTATATATTTTATTATATATCTATATATTATATATCTACTTATTATTATTACAGTTCAAAATAATAATGAGGCACTTATTGAAGATGACAGAAAATGTCCAAGAATTCTTCTAAAGGTGATGAAAAAAGGACCATGGTCTGTGGCAGGGAATAGCAAGGCCAAAATCTATTTTAGGCATGCAGAAATACCACGTGATAAAGTATGTTTTTTCACAGACCTTTCACAGAAGGTAAATAGTGAGTGAATCCTAAAGTTATGGTGACTCTAAACTATTCAGACTAGTACAGACAAGTGCTGGCTGTGAAGAACTGCAGAAAAACCTTTAGAATCTACGAAGTCAGGCATTAAAATAGAAGTTTTACACAGAAAATTATGAATTAGGAATTTTCATTGACTGTCACTACTCGGGAATAGATCCTGGAATACATACTCCTATGGAATAAGATTATGTAGACTGAAACTCTTCAGTACAGCTACATAAGAGCAGGACAGAAATCTGAAATCGTGAGTTATTAGAGGGCAGATGTAGAGAACAAAAGTATTCACTGACTTCTGCTTATCAGCAGCTGGAGGACACAGAGCTGAAAGGCTGCAGATGCAACATGAAGGGAATTAATTCTGTATATAATGTGCAGTTAAGACGCAGAACTCCTTGCCCCAGATACTGTGGTTACTAAAAGCTTATACACTAAAACAAACACACAAACTAACTAAATAATAAATACAGTTGACCTGTCTTTCACTTGTGAATTTGTCAGGAACTGAGAAAACAGAAAAGTGAAGGGAGTGATGTTTCTCTGAAAATGCGTGGTGGAGTCTCCCAGTTACAGTTTGGTTCACATATTCAAAGTTTTGTTAAGAAGTAGGAAAGATATAGGTGAAGATGTTCATACAAAGTCTTCTGCTTTTCAGCTTTATTTGAAAGGGACAAAAATTATAATTGTCGTGATTCAGCAAAATTCAGCACTAAATTGCCATGTTTCTAATTAATTACAGGAAATAGAACGAGTGTGATTTCAGTTAGGCAGAATGTTGCTGGACTTCTATTAGCACATTGTTTCTCATTCAGGAAATGAGTAAAGACTGAGCTAAGTGTCAGTGGCTGAGATTGTTATCCTTTGGCTAAAGTTTCTTTATTTTCTTGGAAGGAATTATTTCTTTTTTGCTGAAACAATAATGTCGTTCAAAATTTTATTATAATAATCTAAACTTTTTTTTTTTTGTAATGACAGACTTTTTTATTTTCATACTTTTAAAGTGGATTTCAGTCCCAGAATTGACTTAAATTCTCATTTCTGAAAAATCAAGGTTTAAAAAATGCCCTTATTGCATGGTAAAACTGGTTCCTGTGAAGCAAATATGTTACAATGTAAGCTTACATCGAAGAAAATCTAGTTATTACAGTCAATCACAGTCCCAAAAAGCACACCTACATTTTTCTTTTCCCCCAGCGTTTCTTCTTCTTGTTCACTTTGAAGTCGAGTTATAGGAGCTGCATTTCGAACATCCATAGACTGAAGCTGAAGTACCACTGACTGAAGAGAAAATTCCAACTTAGTACCAATCAAAACTGCTTGTGTCCTCTGAAAGGGCCCTCAAACTATATTTAAAATTTTAACTTATTATTTATATAATGGTTAAATATACACTGAGGCTCAGTTGATAGTTTGGAGTCATGATAGCTATTGAGCTGAGTTTTAACGAGCTATTTGGTAGATACAGGCAGTGCAAAATGCCAAATCACAGTCTTTATATCTCCTCGTTACGCTGTGAATCCCAAGCCTTCTAAAGGCATAGGCTGTGAAGGGTCAAATCATTCGAACTACTCAGATGAGCTCCAATCTGAAGAAGAGGCAAGTCTCTTTAGGATACCAGATTATGCACATTCAGAAGTAATACAACTTTGGGTAGTTCATTTTAAAAGGTATTTAAATCAGATGTCTACCAACAAGAATCAGATGATACTAAGTTTAAATTAAGTATTTACTGAACGTAATCTTGCCTCAGTACAAGTGTTCTTGAAATGAAAAAGCCAATTCTGTCATGTTTAGACTAGCTTCATAATAGGTCTTTGTTTGTTTTTTCTGTTTCATAATAGGCCCTTACTTGTAGGTAAAATGGTTGGAGTCATTACATAACTCGATTGCGCTTGCTTTAAATTTTGTGTTGTAATGTTCATAAACAGATCATAAATGAGGAAATTGTATGTTCCAACCCTGCAAGATTACTGGGGTTTTTTGCCTGTAGGACCAGTCTTGGTAGTGAAGTTCAGCATAAACTGAAATAGTACTTAAAGAATTATAATTGATACAATTTGTTTCAAACAACAGAGGAGAAAATGCAGGAGCAGCTCACTTTCTACATTGTCAATCTCCTACTTAATTTTCAACCCCATACTTAAGGTTCTGATTTGAAGCAACTCTCACTTCTGAGGCAGAGAATAAGATTATTTATTTTCAAGATTTACCACTCTAGGTTTTTGAATAGGGACAATAAATTGCTATATTATAAGCTAAAAATCTAGACACAAGCACTTAGCAGAACGGTTCCAAGAATGAAGTGTCTTCTATTACATTGCAAAACAATATCAAATTTCATTAAAATTCTGTTAGTATTTTAGACACAAGCACAAAATAGGCCAGTTCTGTAGATATATAGTATTGAAAATGTTTTAATTTCTCTTTATATTTTATGCTAATACACATCAGAAAAAAAAGCTAAAACCAGATGGACACAATACAAAAGAGTCTGTAGCCTTCCTGAAAATATTCTCATGTAACATATACATAACCCTGAAGGCAGTGCAGTGAATCTTACAACTAATAGAGCAGTGAAAGCAAGTATTTCAAAGGTCATGTTTTCTAACAGTAAATGAATAAGTTTTAAAAAATTTAAAATTCTGCCGACAGGAAAACAATCCACAGAATTGAGAAATTATTTTCTAGTGGAGGTTAAGTTAGTTGGTGCATAGTTTACTTACCTCAAAAAGATCATCTGGTTGCTGATTTCCATCCACTTCAATAAGATACTGACAATCCTGCTGAGCCATCAATTCCTTTTTAAGAACAAAGACATACTCATCAACTGTGTATAGTTAACCAGATAATGACACTGAAGCTAATTCTGTTCCTATACACATCTAAGGCTAGACTCCTGTGGACTTCAGCAAAATCAAGATTTATTGTACTGATGGCTTATAAAATCTTCTGGAGAGAAACTTTTATTTGGTGACAGACAAATATAGAAAGAGTTCCAAAATTTGAGTTAAAATGAGTTCAGAAAAAAGCTCAGCTGTCGTAGGTCAAATGCAAAGCAGCTAAAAAATATCAAGATACATTAACATTTTGTATATGAAATCAACTTCTAATTGTCTAACTACCTTAATTCTTTGTTGGAAAATGATGACAATGTGAATTAACACATTTCCTGGAAATACTACCCATGAGACCAATGTTTTCATTTTGGCCCTGATTCCCAATTTCTTTAAAATTTGAACAATATATTTGATTTTTCTTATTTTTCAATTTTACCATTAGTAAGTAAGGCATTAGACTAAAATAAACCTCCCATGTCCATTGTTAATGCCTTCCTCTGAGGACTGAGAACACTCAGTCCATTCCTGGCATACGCTGGTCTAACCTCTAGTCTGTCTTCTACACTATAAATTAAATTACCTATCCTATCTTTAGTAAAAATTGATAATAACTAATTACTTCTTTCTAATGTTCTTCTACAGAGAAGACAATAGTTTGCATTTCTCTTATATACAATGCTCTTATGGTCTTATAAGTACATCCATAACATTTGCCTTAATACAATTAACATCTAGTTTATTAACTCAGTTTTGACTAACTAAACCCTCACAGATTGCAGATTGTCTGCAGCACTGAGGTCTAGCCAATTATTTCACATTTTAATTGTTCATTAGGTTTCCTTCCTCACTGTAGTATTTCGTATTTATTTCTAGTCAATTTCATCCTAACAACTTACCAAGCAATTAAAGTGTGTTCTCTAAAGTTCATTCAACTATCCCAATTCAGTGCCAAGTGCACACCCTAAAAGCTTTTATTTCCAGTTCATCATCTCAACCTCTACCTGGACCAATAACAAAACCCTATGTTCTTTTAATATATTAGTGGACCACTAAGTATCTTCATTAATACATTCACCACTAGTGAAGCCTAAGTAAGACCTACCAACTAGTGGAATGTGTTGAACCTGTTGAAGTTTGGTATACATCCTACAGAAATTTAAACAACTTTCCATTAGTTTGATTATGAGAAATCCATGTGAGATTATGTAATGATTAAAGACATCACATCTTTTGTTTTCCCCTTCACGGCAGTAACAACTTTGTTACTCTAGCCAAGAAGGTTATACCAGTTTTACACAATTTTATCTACAGGATTAACTAATCCATAGGGAAATCAAAGGGCATAATCAGTAATTGTCAAGTGGGCATCAAACATGAGGATTTTGCAGTTGCTTATACCAGGAGATAGAAATAAAGAAAAAAAAGAAAAGAACAAATTATTGCTTTGGACCTGTTCTGTTTTTTTTTAATAAAAAGAAGAGACACATAGTACCTTCCCTTTCCTGAACACAACAGGGAAAGGAAAAACAGTGTCATAGCTGCAGAAATGAAAGAGGCAACAAAGAGAACTGATGGGCTAATTACTGTGTCTGTAGGTCTGCAGACAATGAAGCAGCTGAGGAAGGGAATCTATTGGAGTGGCAGGCAGTGGATGTAAAGGGCAGTTTACTTATGGGATTGCATTCTGGAATGGACTCTGGTAATTGTGATGGAACACTGGAGTCTTCAGATACTTCACTTACTAGATCAAGAAAGCGTCTGTGCTGGTAGGTATGGCTTCCCTTTTCAAACTCAACTTTTAAAACTTGATCTTGATCCCAGAGTGGAAACATCACTCACAGAAGATAACTTCGTATCACTGATTTCAGAATGAATTCCAGAATTTGGGGATATGTTGTAGCATGACCACCTCCATACAACAAATCTCAAACTAAACACCCCAATTAAAACAGTGCAAGATATTTTTAGAAATCTTCTGTTATGCATGATCATATTTGTTTTTTCTTACTTCTAGAGGGTGAAGCATTATATCCTTATATGTTTCAACTCTTTTCACTGCATTTTCAAGAATATCTTCAGGCCTCTGCACTAACTGATGGAAAGATTCTGCTTTCTTATGTGGATCTTCTGCGGTCTGCAGAACAAAATTTCAAGATACAGAAATAATGTATTAAAATAATTTGTCTTCACTCAAAGATAAATAAAGTAGCTTTGCAGAGTATTGCAATGAGTATCAGTCCAGTGATTGCTGACCATGATCCTTTCCTGGTGAAGTGAGAGGAATGTGTCTAGAACTTCCATTAATAAGTCTCTGCCCACTATTATAAAAATTCAACTTGAGTTCAAAATTAATACCTTCATGACAAAAAAAAAAAAAAAAAAAAAAAAATTCATTTGTAGTAATGTAACACCAAAACCAGAAAATGAGCTAATGTCCTGCAAATACCAGTAAAACTTGCTACAATAAACAAAATTTAAGAACTCTTTTATTTCCCTAGGTCAAAAACACGCAATGGAGAGTCACCCTTCTCCTCTGATGCACTCTTTTAATTTATGGCCAGGAACAGTTCAGTGACTTCTGTGTTAAAGACTGAGTCCAGGTTAAGCTATACAGTCATCAGCACTTGCTGTCATTTAAACCTACCATTTAAGTATGATCCCACATCTCTTAAAACAGAACAGAAATGGAATTAAGATTAAATTGAGCAAAATTAATTCATAATTCATAATGTATTGTAGTGATATTTTAGAGTGTCAGAATTTGTTCTGTTTTGTCTAAATTACAATGTCTACATTATAATACTTTGCATAGTTTACAAATTAACAATATTTACCTCTTCCTCTCCTCCATCTTCTTCTTCCTCTTCCTGCTCCTCTTCTTCATCTTCTTCCTCATGCTGATTTTTCTCTTTCTTATGCTTCTCAGTAGCTTTAGGATCCCACTGGCTCCTCTGATATACCTGGCCTGAATCAGGATTTTGCCTCTGTCCTGATATTCTTTGGCATAAGTCATAGTCTGGAAACTAGCAAGGAATAAATAAAAAGAAATCATGTGTTTATTTTCCTGCTATAACATCTTTTTCTCGGAGAGACAAAATTTCTCTAAATTGATCTACTAATAACAGTATTATTCCCAGAGTTATCTAGAATCTCCCTTCTCCCTTTCCTTTTAATCTAATGAAAATAGTCACATTTCTGACATGTCTGTGAAAGCAGCTTGAATAAACTGAAATCAAAGGCAAAATTATTCATTCAACTTTGGGACAAGGATTTTTAATGCACATTTTGTCTCAGTCTTCTTCCCAGAGGAGAGGATGATGATGTTACTACATGAAGTCAAGAATTACATTTTTCTTTCTAGTGTAATTAGTATATCCATTTGTACTGTTGCATATGAAACTATATAGCACATATTCTCAAGAACTGGGATTTCTCACTACCTGGTATTAAAACAAAGACTGACTTTCTGAAAAAAATCAAGTCTGCCTGAAAAGCAGCACAAATTATATTTCTCTAATGTTTTAAGATCTTTCCATGATCATAGAAAAAAGGTTTGAAGTAGGCACTCACAAATTTTTATTATGCATGTTCAAGCAAATTAAGTCTTAAAAGTATAGGATTAAAACAAACATGGAGTTAAATCTGCAAAGTCATAGAGTGGGTCCACACCCTGAAGCTTAGCATCTGAAAAAGCACATAGATATGACAACTAGAATCAAAATCCCAATGAGAATGGAGCACAAGACCAGAGGCTGACTATTCAGAGCTGCCTCGGTAGCTCATTCTGCACATTCAAAGTAAAAGAGAGAAATAATCTAGTTGATAATAAATAAAACATTACAAGAAGAAGGGTCTGAAACCTTGTTCATGACTATACATACTGTTATTTTACCTGCATGGGATCTGGCAGTTTGGTGTGGGCCAGCAAGTATCCTCCCCAGTGAATAGCTGGGCACAATCTGGAGAATGGCACAGGCCTGGGGCCTTTCCCAGTGGGCAGTTTGGGCATGGATATCCCATTCTGACCAACTAGACAGGTTAGTGATGTTTGGCCAAAGCAGTTGGCCTGATGTCTGAGGAGTCCCTCTTGCCTTGTCTTTTTACTAATATGGATGTTTAAAGCAAGACCAATCTTGTAAGTTATAATGAGGAAGTCCTCTTAATCCTATACTTACAACGATTTATGGTTCTTTGGTTACACCAGAGTCACTTCTGTAAAATATCTGGTATGGCCCATTACAAATTGAGATTTGTAAATGAGATGCATGAATAATGAATAAGAAGCAGTTTCACAATTGGTCAATGAAAAATAAATCAATTTACTTTCTAACTTCCATATGTGGGAAGTTTTTTCCTGCAATATGTGAATAGCAGATGTACATTTACCCAAAATCCCATAATAATCATGTTACTTAAAATTTCCTTTTCTTGAAAACCTGTCTTCTAATCAGTAGAGGTACAAAGGCTGTAACTGCTGCTGAAGTTTTAGGAAATGTTCATTATTTTACCTGAGCAATGCTTATAATGGAACAAACTAGTGAAATTCCATTCTGTTATAAAAGAGAACAATTCATCATTCCTCAAGAAATACTATACTCAAGTGCACAGAGGAAAATACGATCTTTTGGTATACACAGCATATGAGTCTACTAATAATTAAGAAAATTATTAGCAAGTTAACGAAGATGACTTTACCTTAATGCTAATCAGGAAATCCGGTTTTAATTTTAGATTCTTTATTTTCTCTATTTGCTGTGAAACAGTCATATATTCTTCCGAGAGAGAAGGAAATCCAGTGAGAACATAGCCTGACAAATACATTTTGTGAAACATATTTTTTAGAAGCTTATGTCAAACATAGGGCTAGTTTTACTCATCTTTAAACAATACATTTAGTGGCACAATTTTAAAGCATGTACGTGATACAACGTTACTAAAAAAAATTGTGCACCCATGTCTACTTCATGTGAAATACAGACAAAAAAAGTGTGTTGTTTTCAACTTTATTATAGAGTACTCTTAAAATTTGTTAATTAAGAATTATGAGGACATTAAAGATCATACTCACTAACACCACCTGCTTTATACAACCTTGAAAGGTCTTTGCTTGTATGGGCAAGGAAGGGAGTCTGAACCTCCTTCTGCCTCTTAAAAAGGAGGCACTATGCACATGGCATGCATGCAGAGGCACCCAACTTGGTAAAAGCATCTATTCACTTGGGATTCACAATGCTGAGTCCCGTTTGGCAAGCAGACATTGGCTATATATGACAAGCATAGGGGTAATAGTACTTTTTTTCCTAGTATTATTACAGTGCTCAGCTCCACAGGTGAAATTGTGGCTTCAGTTTCCTAGGATAGTACTGTAACTCCTAATGGCTGCCTCTGGTGCAGCGAGAACTACTGTTACAGCAAGAAAATCAATATTTATGAGGCCAGAATGAGAGACTAAAAAGAATTGGGTAGATTTTATTTTAGCCAAATAATGATAATATTCCCTTGGAGAAATGGTGCATGCTTAGAATTTTATGTGCTAACATTTAAATGCAAGTCTGGGCAGCATAAAAACATAGCAGTGAAGACTCCTCCTTCTTTGGGGAGCTACTATCCATAGATGCAAAATTTATAGAGGAGGATAAGCAAGAGAGAGCATAATATATAGTAATTCCTCTAGGAAATTAAAATCCTGGATTCTAGGTTGTTGATACCTTTAGAGAATTCCAACTGGTAGGTGTGAAGACTCTGCACAGTCTCTGCTTACCAACACACCCTAGACAACAACAGCTGATGTGAGGGGAATGGGAGTGTAACATGGGAAACTGTTTGTTCTCTGACAGAGCATTTGCCCCCAAACCAATAATGTGGGGAGACTAACAATGATGAGGTATAGCTATGGCAACCATCAACCAGATCAAATAGTAATCAGGGGATTACCAAGAAACTTTTGAGAAGATAAGGAGCCACCTTGAAAAGAAGCAGTAAAATTTGTGCCCAGGGCAAGAGACCTCAGAGTGAGAGCAAGGTAGAAGAACAGGAGCCTAAACAGGCTTGATGTGCCAGGACCACAACCTTCTGGCTAGGCCTGGCAGAACAGCCTCCCTCTCGGATGCTCTGAGTAATCTGAATTTCAACTACTGGGCTGGCAGAACAAGGTTAAACACAGTGACCCACACCCCCAGTGTGTGCATGTGAGTTCATGGGGAGCTTTCTTACTGGTGTGCAGCCTAGCAGACTGCAAGAAATGGAACACCAAGATGTGCCTGCATTTCCAACAGAAAGCACGCTTAAAGAGGTGAACATGCATTCTCAGAAAAGGGAATGTGTCCTTGTAACTTCTTCACGTCTTTGAGAAAGGGTTTGCATGAATAACCGTGCTGGTTTGAGGGTACTCCCTGCAATTAGTTTTATGAGGACGTTCAAAAATTTGTAGGTGTTTATTATATTGGGCAAGTGCCTAGTGCTGTGGCTTGTCTGTTTTGTGGCTGATATTGAACCTTTTCACTATCACCAGTTTGCTGATTGTCAGTTAATAAATCAATAAACAACTTTGCTCCTGGTTGGATTTAGAGCATGCTCATAGAGTAGTTCCCTCCTGAGATAATGACATAGATTTTTCTTTTGCAAATGTTATTTAGGTTAACCTGATATGAACTTCTGGTTGTTTTCTTCCTCTATTGAAAAAAAAAAAAAAAAAAAAAAAAAGAAGGAAAAAAGCAAGTGTGTCAGTTACATAGAGGTTATAATTCTGTATTTTCTTACCTACAATGCCCTAAAATTCAAGTTTGCTTGTTACTGTACAGTGTCAATGTTATTTTAATAAGAGACACTGTTTGTTTCAGGAAGTAGCTTACAAGATCCATATATGACCTACTTTGGAAGTAAAGAAAAAAATCCAGTTTCAGTGTCTTACAATTTTTAGATATTATCATTTGCATTAACACTTGTGGATATTTCTGGCACATCAGTTTCCAACGTGATGGGTTCATTATTTAAGACAGAAGAGTATAACTTGAAAGAATATCTTATTGTGTGCACTGTTTAGAAACTTGTATTTTACAAACATTAAAAGTAAAAAACTCAGCCTCTCATACAACAGTTTCTAAAGTCTTTAATGAATAATTAACAGGGAATTGACTGATTAATTCCTGCTGAAAGCCTCCTTAAGCTTCCCAAGGATTATACTAAGCTAATAGCTGATAAACAAAAAGTTATTAGAACTAGAAAATACTTAATAAAATTGGTTGTGGAGATGAGTTTGAGTTGGTAGGAAAAACAGTGAAAATGTTGGCTGTTCTATTCCTTGCTATTGTGGGGCATCTGTAATACAGAAAATGTCTTGGCTACAAGAACCAAACTTTTATCAACTTCACAGTCATGTTTACAGTCTCTAGGATCTCTGTGGTCCTCTGTGATATGCACATCTTCAGACTGACTCAAAAAGGGGAACTCCAATAACAGAAATGCCTCTTTATACCTTTATTAGAGTCTTAACATATAGATTAAGAGACTAGCATTTCTGCTGATACCTCTTCCGGCAAATTTTGTGGCCACATAATCTCTCCTTTTTTTTTCATTTATTCTCTATTTCTCTGTCTTTTTTGATACTGTTTTAAAAGCCTGGCTTCATCAGTTAAGGCTGCATATTTTGCAAAAATGCTGGGTCTTGGACTAGAGAAGGAAAAAAACCCATTGCAACTGAAAGCTTAAAAAGTGTGATAGTTTTCAGAGCAGAAGAAAGTTAACATTTTCTTGCCACTACACCTGTCTCTCTCCTACAATGGAAATTTCAAATAGAAGTCAGAATGAGGGAAAAAACTACATTTCCTTTTTACTGCTTTTCCACTTAGCGGTGCATTTGTTTTGTCTTCAGGAAAGCAGGTTCAGGCTAGCAGGATCTGAAGCACTAGTCTTGACAGCCTCAATTAACATAATCTTTCTAAAAATGGAAGAATGATTACCACTATCAATACTCTTCTCATCTTATTCTCTGTGACAAAACAGAAACAGAACAAACACGGTTGTAAAAAAAAAAAAAAAGGCCATAATACTTTGTATTTTCAATAATCTGATTTCTTTCTTTTTCAATATTCAAAATGTTTGAAATATTTTTGCTGGTGGGTTTTTGTTGTGTTGTTGTTATAGAAGTATTCAAAAAAAAAGCTGTATTTAAATAGTAAAAGTCTTCTAACCATATAATATTGTCAAGTGAGAGTCATAGCAACACTTAAAAATTGGGGCAAAATAATTTTCTCAAAATTAACACAACATAGGACTGGTATGACACTTTCTGATCTCCCACATTGGTAAATTAATCCCTAAACACACTCTGTTTTTATTGATATTTCACAACCTGAAGAGCACGAAGAAAGGTGTTACCATCTAACACAAGTTGTATTTGAACACAAATGTAAAGTGAGGAAAGAGGGCAAGCCTTACGAGGAATGGCTGAGGTCCCTTGGTCTGGTCAGTCTGGAGGAGATTGATGTGAGACCGCATTGCAGTTACAACTTCCTCGTGAGGAGAAGAGGAGGGGCAGGCACTGATCTCTGTGATGGCCAGTGGCAGGACCCGAGGGAATGGCCTAAAATTGTGTCAAGGGAGCTTTAATTTGGATATTACAAAAAGGTTCTTCACCCAGAGGGTGGTTGGGTGCTGAAACAGGCTCCCCAGGGAAGTGGTCACAGCACCAAGCCTGACAGAGTTCAAGAAGCATCTGGACAATATTCTAACACAGATGATGTGATTCTTGAGGATGGTCCTGTGAAGGGCTAGGAATTGGACTCGATGATCCTGATGGGTCCCTTGCAACTCAGCATATTCTATAAATCTGTGAAAATTACAGTTAGCACATTCTAAGAAGTTTAAGCTATAAATATTAACTTACCAAAATGAGCAACTTCTGGTGACTCAAGCTTTTGCAGAATCATTTCAGTAACCAGCTCCTCAGAAATACTATCACCTTTGAAAAGCAATTCTTGACACTAAGGTAAAATGCAAAACATAGTATTATACAATATGGATTTTTCAAGCATGTGAAAAACTTACTAGAAGGTTAGGCTTAATTACCTTAAGTCCATATTCTGTTTTTTCATGAATATTTGCTTGAATTACTTCCAAAGCTGACAGAGCACATCAGAGAGAAGAAAATTAAAATACTTAATAAAAAGTATTTTCTACACATATATACAGATACATAAATCCATACATATACACACACAGGAGTATGTATGTGTGCTCCAAGCAACTAGACTACTTTTGAATGAACAGCCATTATAATTAGGGCCAGGTGTCTTCTGGCAAGGTTTGGGTAGGTGTTTCTTCCTATAATTTAACTCTGTATATACTACAGAAAAATGCACGACAGGAGTGTTGCAGGATTATTGAAACTACTGATTTATATTAAATCGGCATTATTCTTTTGTAATCCAGAGGTATAAGTATCTGAGCTCAATCCCTTCCTAAATTTTGAAAGCAAGATATAGCAGAACTGCTTGGACACACAAAACTATCTGCTTAAAAAAAGTCATTAAGAACCTATTTCTTGCATAGTTTAATTATCTAAAATTAAATAAATACTAAATTTGACATTCATTAAATTCAAAGACCTGCCCTCTGTCTATGCGGACAGTGGCATCATAGCAGAATGACCCTGGAAGTCTTTTACACTTCTGTACAAATGAAATAAGCAGACACTTAACAAAAGTTTTCAAGAATGACCCTTAAGGCTACATTTATACTACTAATGAATCAGGTCAGGGAAAGGTCCTGAAACTAGGTGGCTCATGCCTATATGGCCATAATCTTTCTTCCCAAATCACAGTGGCTGTTTTCCAGCTGTTCCTACTGTTCATGATGGCTGTTGCACATACCATTCTTCATACTTTGAATAGGTGTTTGGGAGAACAGTATTTGCTGTGCGCCAAAGCTGAGACAGGGAATGTACTAATAAACGATACAGACAACTGAAAATCAGCACTCTGTGTGCATCCTGGCCCTGTTTTATTTATGAGTATTGACCTATTCACTGGATAAATGGATAGAAAGTATTATAATTAAAAAGACTGCAAACACTTTTCCTATTTAATAATTCTCTATCTTTTTTTATTTTTAACACAGCACAGGACAGATACTTTTACACTGGAGCAAGTCCAGCAGTGGGCAGCAATACAATTAGAAGAGTTGAACGTACCAGGAAGGCCAAAAGAACTGGCCTTGTTCAGCCTGAAGAAACACGGACAAATCTTACTGTTGTCTAAAACTTATGTGGAGGTCGCAAAGACAGAACCGCTGTCTTCACAGAAGTGCAATTAGGACAGGAGGCAACAGACACAAGTAGGAAAGTGAGAAATTTGAAAGGGGTAATTAGGAAGCAACTCTTCATCATGAAGGTAGTCAAACATTGTAAAGTGCTTCTCTGGGAGGACATGGAGTCTCCACCCTTGGAAATATTCCAGACTCAACTGAGCAATCCTCTCTAGTTGGCTCTGCTTTGAGAGGCAGGTTGAGACTCAATTATCTCTGGAAGTCCTTTCTGAACTCAATTATTTGTGTTTATATATGTTGAATTTCTTTGTTTCTTTCTTTTTTGATGTAGAAAGTGAAAAAATCCTTACTAGCAAAAGTTGAAGGAATATGTGTGTACACGTGTGGATACACTAACCAAAAGATAAAAAGAAATATTATGAGCAAATTAGAAAAGAATAATTCTCCGAATCTACTAGAAATAAGGCTTAAAAATGCAGAAAGTGAGCTTTAGATAAGAAAAACTTCCTAATGGCAAAGACTGTGTTACAGAGATAGACTGCCTAAAGATTCTTAAAAACAAATTTGATAGACATTTGTCAGTAATGGTTTAAATACTTTCAAACAGCATGGATTGGCTTAAGTACATTCCTAAAGTGCCTTCTGATTTTGGTCTGATTTATGTTTTGGACCAGGTATTAATTTCTTCTTTTACAATAATATGAATTTAAAATTCTACATTTATGTAAGTCCAAAAAGCACTTTATTAAAACTGAATAGTACCATGTTAGAGTTCCAAACCTTCAAAAGAAGATAAAGATGCTTCGTTTGATAAATAACTACATACGCACAGGAATATGAAGTGTTACCCTGTCCACTCGAGGGCGTTCATTAGAACAATAAAAAATACCAGGGGACAAATTTAAAAGACAAAACTTAAACATAAATTATATGTAAAGAATAAGTTCATAATCAGAACAATTTACACATATATACCATAACATTGGATTTATAATTTGGTGTCCCCAAAGAGGTACTCAAGAAATTGCTTCATAGTTAAGGTTATATTATGCTGTTTTTTTTTTTTTACTTAAAAATATTGTATTACCCTTCAAACTGGTAGGACATAAGTGGTGTAAAAGTTTTCTTTTTTTCATAAAACTTCAGTGACAGAATCAATATTTGTAAATTATAATGTCATGGATATAAAAATATTACTGTGGCTTTAAAAAAATTACACCTATTTTAGCATTTGTTTAGTTACTGCTGACAAAATTAGTACCAAAAAAACCCCACAACAACCAACTTCCAGAGACTTAGTTATTTTTTGTAGGAACTTTCTTTCTGAGATGCCTCAAAATGAAAAGGAAATCTCAAGCCATGTGTTGATAGGGAATAAGATAATGTTATACCCAACAGGTTTTTCTCTACAAATCTTAAAAAATCTTTGATGAGAGGGACTGTCAGAAATAGAGCTGAGTAGCTTAAAAAATTAAATGACACCTTGTATTCTGGCAAATGTATGGTGGGAGAAATTACCTACACCTTCTGAAATAAGCCATTGGATATTTTTGGTTTAGAAATTTGAAAGTGCTAGTTCAAATTACTTCCTTTATTACTTGTAGTGATACAAAAGCTATGCTTCTATTTCCTGGAGACACCTGCCTTGCACTGAACACTGCATAAAAGAAAAGAAAGATGCTCCTGTTTTTTCATGGTTTGTATTGGAAAATGTCTGTGCTCTCTGGAGTTGAATGAGCTGCCTCCATGTGAACAAGAAGGGTCACATGAATCACCTTACAGGATTGGGAATAGAATTTGATTATGATGAGAAAAAAACACCCACAGTGATTTTCTAAGACTTTCAGTAACTAAAAAGCCATTATCAGCAATTGTATTTCTGGCAAAGTGGTTCCTTGGTCCTTATCAGAAGCCTTTGCTTGAATCAGAAACATGCCTTTTTGAGTTACAGAGAACGGCGAGGACATTCTAAACCAAAAGATATTGTGAAACAATTGCAGTGTTCCAAATACAGGGCATGTTTACCTTCTATGAAAATGCAATTCCATCTCTGTGCTAGTTTTCTAGCTAACGTTTTCTTTCCAGAATCCTTAAAATGAAAAATACACTTTTAAAAGAAAACCGGGCTGAATAATAATAAAAAAAAAAAAAAAAACAAACACAAAATTGCAAACACATCACACAATAAAGAATATATTTTATATGATAAAAACAATTAAAAGATACCACTGGAATTAGGGCCTCTGAGTTATGCACTGGGAAAACACAGAACATTCTTTAAATACCATCCTGTATTGTATACTGCCTAATATTGCTAAAATACTGCTACTGTCCTTTGCAGTCAATTCTCATCGAAGTCATTATACTGACTTTGTTTTTGAGTAACTCTACCTAAAACTCAGCTATGATTTGCCCACATATCCCTATGAGAAGCCCTTTAGGACTGAAATTTATTATGTTCAGCCTCAAAGCAAATTACGATGCAAAGCTGCTCAAGCCTTTCTGAGTAGGATACATAGGGATAATATAGAGATGTTTTTGCTGCTGCTGAGCAGGGCTTACACAGAGCCAAGGCCTTTTCTGCTTCTCATACTGCCACACTGGTAAGACTGAGGGTGCACAAGGAGTTGGGAGGAGACACAGCTGGGACAGCTGACCCCAACTGACCAAAGGGATACTATACGGCACCGTGCTCAGCTTATAAAGCTGGGGAAGAAGAAGGAAGGGGAGGACATTCACAATTATGGTGTTTGTCTTCCTAATTAACCGTTTTGTGTGATGGGGCCCTGCTCTCTTGAGGGGTGTCTGCCCATGGAAAGCGCTGAACTAATTCCTTGTTTGGCTTTGCTCACGTGCGTGGCTTTTGCTTTATCTGTTAAACTGTCTTTATCTCAACCCGTGAGTTTTCTCACTTTTACCATTCTGATTCTTTGTCCCATCCCACTGGGGAGAGTGAGTGAGTGGTTGTGTGGGGTTTGGTTGCTAGCTGGGGTTAAACCACCACAAAAATAAAAACTATCCAGTTGTCAAAGTGAAAAGAAACTTTTTGAGCAACATGTAACTTTTAACACTTTTAATTGTACCTGACTGATCACTCAGGCCAGAAATTTGCCTCATTAAATAAGATCAGACTCTTTACCACGCTAAAGGATTTGAAGAGTGGAAAAGGTGTTTGTTTTGTAGGTGTTTGATCCTTTCGGCAGCATCGCTAAACTAATGTTTTGAAAGGAAAAATAAAATTGCTAGCAAAATATCTGAAGAAAAAATTTCTCTCAGACATCTTACTGGTTTTCCAAACACAATGAAGCAAGTGGGCTTGGACAACAGAAAGGATTTTTCCGCCTCGTCTTCATCAAAGATGTCTGTAAAGGGCTGAGCTTGTTTTTCCTCCTGCGAAGCCATGTATTATCTAAGACTGGGAGAAAAATACAGTAGTTACACATGTGTAAAATGACTTTCAAATGGAACTGAATTACAAGGTAAATGGCTTTGTAAAAAAAAAAAAAAAGCTGTTAAAAAAAGCTGTTATAAAAAGTTGTATAAGAAAAAGCATTTAGAGAACATACACAATTGAGAACATGCCCATTACTAAGAGAAAAGCCACTTCTGAAAAATAAGGGACTGTTGGAACTGTTGCCTATTGCTCTTTTTTAGTTGCTTCATTGCTTTGTCCTTCCTGCCTCAATTACCACACAGTCTCTCTGGTCCCTGAAATGGACTGTGGGGCTGCTAAGACCTTCACTTGTGAGCGTCAGACACAGAAGGGCCCCGTCATGGTCAGTGGAACCCTACATAGGTACATGAATAAGGCTTTGCAGGATCAAATCACAGTTCATAATCTGTCCACTCACAAATCCCAGCTTTTCCAGGACTGCCAGAAGCTGCACATCCAGTGCTATGCAACAAATTAAAACCAAAACAAGTTTCTAATTACGGGAAGTTGGAGGAAAATTTGGGTGGGCCTTTCACACAAATGGAGGCAAAGAACGTGAGGAGCTTGTTTAAGCTTGTTTGAAATAGGCAAAAAAAAACCCGCTGGCTTTCTTTAGAGGGCCACTTCAGTCTCCCCCATCCAGCCCCTGTACAACCTCCATGTAACCCAATACAGCCCCACAAAACCCCTAGTCATTTTTAAATTCAATAATTGAATTTGAAAATTCTACAGAAATGCAGAATGACAATCTGAAAAAGTTTGTCTTGAAATGTCAAACTGAAACATTCAGATACCTTCACAGTAAGTATTTTAATATTAAAAAAACAAAGCCCTGCATGTGCGAACCAATCCCCGATTTCTCTCACGGGAAACTCACCCGCTGAGCTCTACCTGCCCTTCCCCGCCGTCTGGCCCCTTCCAAAACCTTCAGTTTCCAAATTCACAAAAAATACCACAAGCAAAGCATTAAACCAGACAAACAGACACACACCCTCCCCACTCCCAGGACCGTGTCCCGGTGGGCGCCTCCCTCGGGTCGGGCACTTACTTCGGGCGCGCGCGGGGCCTGCGCGAGGGCGCGGGGACTGCCGCGCGCCCTCGGTGCCCGGGCAACCGCCGGGCCCCGCCCCCTGGCCCTAGACCTGGCCCCGCCCCCGCACTTGGCCCCGCCCCCAGACATGGAGCCCCGCCCTGCCAGGAAGGGTGATACAACGGCCCCGCCCCTAATATTGGCCACGCCTCTTTCTCATAGGAGGGTAATTCGGAGGCCCCGCCCCCCAGGGAAGGGGAAGGCGGCGGGGTGTGGGCGGGGCTGCGGAGCTGTTCCTGGTGCTGACCGTGCTCCCCTCGCAGGGAGCGCGTCCCGGCGGGAACAGCGGCTGCCGCTGAGGCCGCGGCCGCCCCGCCCGCCCCGATGGCGCCGCCGGGAGCCGCCGCTGCCGAGGAGCGGCGCCTGACGCTGCCGCGCCGGCCCCTCCGGCAGTGGTGGAGGCGGTGGCCGCGGCGGCGCAGGCGTGCTCCTGCTCCCGCCCGTGGGTGCGCCTGCGCGGTGGCGCGCGGGGACTTCCGGGTTTCCCGGTTGCCGGAGGTGTGTCCCGGCGCATTCCCGGTGTGTGTCCCCCGCCCTGGCGGGGACCGACCGCTTCTTCCTGGGCTGTCCCCGGGCAGCCTCCGCCGCTCCCGCCCCGGCCCTGTCTCGGGGCCGCCATGCCGGCGGCGGCCGCCCCCCTGATCAGCTCCGTGCAGAAGCTGGTGCTGTACGAGACCAGGGCTGTAAGTAGCGACAACCCCGCCGCCGCTCCCGGGGCTGGGAATGTCCTGGCTCCCCCAGCGTGCTGGCTCGGCTCTGCCCGGGGCTGCTGCCTCGGCTGGGCTGTAGCTTGTCAAAAAACCGCTCCTTTACCTTCTTTCCCTTTTGCTGGGGTTTGGTTCGTTTTGGTCACATTCAAAACATCCCAAGAACTTAAAAGAAAAGAAAAGAAAAAGAGTGTTTGAAGTTCTTGCCTTCACCATGTTTGAGGCTCATGCCTGAAGCGAAGGAAGGGCCCCTGACACGCAGGTCAGCACAGAGCCCTTCGGTGTTGGGTGCTGCCAGGGTGGCAGGGAAGGCTGGGCCCCGCTTGTTGTGTCGTGTGGCTGTGTCGCACAGCAGGCTCACGGTGCTCGGTCGTGCCAGGGGGAGTCAAAACCGGGCAGCTGAAGGCGTTCAGAACTATTGAATTCAGATTTTAATTAAGACTTAAAGCAGGATGGCTGAAGTGGTTACCACCCGCACCGATCTGTTTGCTACTTCTGGCAGATTTCGGTCCTCGTCCTATGAACAGCTAGCGAAACAGTTTCCAGAGTTTTCTGTCTGGCCTCTGGAAGTAAGCTGTTGAAGATTTTTAGCATTCCTTATGTCCTTTTTCGGAAAATGTAACGTGTTATTCACAGTACTTTTTTGCCATGGGCAAAATGAATTGTAGGCTTGAGTGGTAATTTCTGCTTTAACCACATGATGAGCAGCATGTGAGTCAGATTCCGATTTCTTGATGTAAATAAACTGAGATAATACTACTGTGTTTGTCATACTTTAACTCCAAATCAAATTTCTTTGTGTAGTTTCCCTTGTTTCATTATATGTTGGGTTTTTTAAACTTGAGGTAGTTTTTGATACAGTCAGGTACCATGGCTTTAAATGCAACAGTCAGCTCCATTTTAAGTTCAGATGTTATCTGTAGCGATAACAGAAAGATGTTTTGTACACTGAAGTCAGTGTAGCCTCCTGGAAACTTACCAAAGTGGCATGGATCGGATGACAGGGATGCAGTTTGGTCTGCCTGAATAGTCTCAATATGAAGAAGAATCTGACTTCCAGCTTTGGTTCTCTCAGAAGTAGGTTCATGCTTTTGAGCTAATTCCTCATTAAACAGCCTGTGAAACAGAGAAGGATTAAAACATGTGGAGTTAACAGTATAAATAAATAAAAAAAAAGAAGTTTACACTCCAGAAAGTCTTTCCAGAATGTTTTTTTTTTTTCTATGCCTAAAGGAATTTGACGGCTGCCTTATTCATCTTTCTCACTGCTGCTGGAAAAGGCTGATTGTTGCTTTATTTTCAGCCAAATTATCGCTGTATGTGAGGAGGGCAGTGGGGAAGTGTGATTTCTGAATCAGGTCCTAAATTACTGAATTTAGTTGTTCTTGGCTCACAACTCATGCTGCCTCTCAGTTAGCTGAGTTTTGGCGTCTTGTGACCAGCATGCATGGATATCTGACCTGCTCCTCTCTGAGCTGTAAGACTCAGTTCCTGAGAGACAACATGTTGTGTGCAGGGTCGATATTGTGCTTTAGAGTTTGGTCAGCTCGCCGCAATTCTTTAGGTCTCTCAGGTTGATCCTCTTAGTTCAGGAACCACAGTCTTTTACATCTGGCCAGTGGTGGTTGGCAGTACCTGCCTGAATGGATGGGTTTGCCCATGCTCTGTTCTGTTCAGAATTCAGTAAGGGTCAGATCCAGCAGTCCTGATCACTCCAGGAAGCAAGATGGTTTCCATCAGCTAGAAAAGACAGTGGTTTGTGGATGAACGTGTGCCATTTGAAATGTCTCAGCTGAGCAAGGATGTTTCAAAGCTGTTCCTATAGTCTCTTCTTGTGAGCGATGACAATGAAACGTTTTCCCTGAGTGTGTTTATGTTCTTATTTAAAAAAATTTAAAACCTGCAAATTTAAAGCCCATTGTGTTTTGATACTCAAGTTCTAGTTCTTTTTTTCAAAAGGAAAAATACAATAGGAATAATTTTGGTGTGATTATATGAGAAGAGTTGATGAATTTAATAAACTCATAAACTGAAGTATATTAGAAGGGACTTCTATAGTCCCTTTAGAAGGGACTTTAGAGCTTTCTGAAGGCTGAACAAACCCATTTCTCTCAGTCTCTCCCAGTGCATCATGTGCTCTGTGCTCCAGCTCATCTGGGTAGCTCTCTGCTGGACTCACTCACTCACTGTGGTGATGTCCATCTTGTACTGGGGAGCCTAAAACTGGACTGCAAATTTGAACAGGTCACAGTCGCTGTTGCAGCTGATTCAGTGTCGTGCTGGGCTGCTGACAGTAGTTCCCACTTCTTCTCCCTGAGGTATCTCTCGTGTGGTCTCCTTTGCATGAAATCTCACAGTCATGCAGTTGCCAGCTCTGACAGTCACTGTGTGACTGTCAGTATGGTGTGTCACCCAGACATAAAAATGAATAGCTTTCTCCTGGTTTCGAGTGCTCTTCTGATTTCCCCAAGGCCAAACGCTTGCTGGATGGAGCATGTGGGATCCGGAGTTGTATCAGATACAAGGTAATATGAAACTGTATCCTAAGATTCCTGGTGGAGACCCTGAGTGGGCAAAGAAGGGATGACTTAAGTTGTCAGCAGTGGGAGAAACAGTGGACTTTACACTGGTCATACTACTTTTTTCTGTAAAACTCCTCTGTGTTAAAGCAGTAAGAGATGAAATGGATGAGAAAGTGGGAAAAGTGAAAATGGTTTAGGGAGGGTTTTTTAATTTTTTTTTTTAAGTTAAAAATACGGTAGTATTATTTAAGTCAAACAGGAAAGGCTCTGGTGGTGTTATTGGAGCCAAATGTGAGACTGCTAGAGGTGTGGAGAACTGAATTCACAGTGTCAATTGAATCAACAGAGAGTGAAATTCTATATTTTCTGTCCCCGTTTATATTTAGGATACTTGCTAAAACCTACCTTTTAAACTGATGCTTTGGATAAGTAAATGCCATGGAGATGTTAACTGTATCTCCTGTTGGTCTGGGGAAATTGAAGGCTTGTTTAGAAGTAGTCAGAAAGATGAACTAAAGGTTGTATTCAGATCAATGTCAATTAATTTTCATTTTATGCATATATTGACTGCTGAAATGCACACCAGAGGGCACTAAAGATATTTCAGCACTATGACTAATAAGAGATGAAAGATGTTTTCCTCCCTTCTTCAGGAGAAGATGGTACTTTTGTGTATTCCCCCAAATGGAGCCCACCTGAAAGCTGTAGTTTAGTTCACTGGAAATTATCGTTCCCCTAAGGCAGGGTGACTTTGAACAAGTCAATTTGTATCATCTCTGTAAAGGCATATCACTTGCCTATCTTTCAGGATATTATGAGGCTTAATTAATAATATTTTATTCTAATCAAGTTTTTCTACAGTCTCCATCTCCAAAGTATTCAAATGACTTGCATAAGCTTATTAAGCAACGTGACCTGCATAAATACCTGTAGGTTTTTCTGCCCTTTTTTTTTTTTCTGTGTAGAAACTGTGTCCCTTTGTTTTATTTTAAATTTAATTTATTCTAATAATAATAATAAATGTAAACATTTGTATAGTAACAAAACTAGGGTTTGCTTATTTAATGCTGAAGTTAGTCTGTGATCAAATTGAAGAAACTGTAATGTAAAATATGACTTTACAGAAAAAGCTACAGAATTTTTACTGAATTATGAGGTGAACTGATTTATATAGATGGTTATCTGGTACATTTAAAAATATTGGAAGTAATGAACAGCTGGACAACCGTTACATACCATAATTTCTAGCTAGAAGTGGCTGTGAAATTTGTTCTCTTTGTAGCAGTTTTATTAGCAGAAGATGGCCCCTTTCAGCTGACTGTCCTATTCCCTGTGTCATGGCTTTCTAGGAATGGTAATTATGTAGTGGAGCAGAGGATGGAGTAGGCACAAGAGAAGGAGTTTTATGAAAACCAGGAAAGCTCAGTTTCTGTCTTAAATGTCTTGATATACTAACAGATATATGGCAATAAAATAGAGAAACTTAATCAACTGGTGAATGTGGGATCTGAGAGCATTTTTGAGTGGGGCAAGTACTTGGTAGAATAGCAGTAATGAGAACACCATAAGTTTTGAAGGGTGTGTGCCATTCAGGAAGAGCAAAAATAAAGTTCAAAAGGGGTAGCACCACACTGCATGTGAAAGATGTGCCTTCAAATATCTGCCTAAAGTTGTTATGGTAACATATTTTCGATTTCTTTTTTCTTGTATTGTCCCGGGTGTCATCATTCAATCACTAGATTAACAGGAGGAAGGTACACTTGGAGATTTGGTTTTGTTGAGAATCCACCTTTCTGGATGGGCTGGTGATTAGGGGCTTGTGGATAAATGATCGTAAATTGATGTATTTAAAGATAAGGATTCTATGAAAAGAAGGGCATTTTTTTTTTAAATGTAACAAGGGATGAATAAAAATAGGGATTTTCTATTGCCATTTTTTATTATAAAAAATAAGTTTGTTATGGCCCTAAAACTAAATGGATGTTTTTCCTTGTTTAAAGTAAGAATTCACTCTGAGTATGGATGTACTGGACAAGGGGTGAAAAGAAAATGAGTAACAAGAGTGGGGTTATGAAAAATGGATCAATCGGCGTTGAGGTAGAAATAAAATTAAATATACTAAACAGTGGAATGAATGTAAATATTTTCAAGTTGCTGAAGTTAAGGGTAACATGACAAATGGAATATTTAATCCATTATGAAGTCCCACACATAATTATCCATAGGAAAGTAATTGAAAATTGAGGCAAATGACATAAAACAGAGTCTAGACTTACAAAGGTGCTATCAGATTAACCTAGTTGTATTGCACATCTTCATCTAAAAATTGGATGGCCTTATGTATTTAAATCAAATCTTCCGTGGAGGTGTAGTGCCACAAGGAAAATCTCTGGCTATGGAAGGAGGGGAGTTAGTAGGTAAATTAGTGTGAAGTGAATGAGGAATCATCTGATAGGGATGATTTTTTTTCAGGTAATGTTTTTAAGACTGATATACTTCAGCATTTTCAATAATGTTATTAGCCCAAAATGTAGGCCAGCTCTGGTTAGACTTTTGAAATATTGGAAATAATCAGGATAATCAGAGCACAAGAAAGCAAGAAATGATTTTGACCCTCAAGCGTAGATAATAATTTGAAATAGGATGGCATACTGTGAAATTTTATGCACCTTAGGATAGATTACACACCAGTGAAAGTTTATGGAGAGTTTATCAATTCAGAAGCAGCAGAAGGGAAGGAGGAGGATCTGGGTGTTTTATCTGAAGAGGGATTGGGAGGTTGAGCTGCAGAGGAAGTTAAATTTTAAAAAAGGCAAATGTGGTCTTTTGTGGTATGGTCATTAATGAAAAATACTAATGTATCTCTAGAATGAAACTATGTATGGTGTAGACTTACTGTTCACGTTCATTTAAGAAATAAGATTTCAACCAGAACAGGTCCATTGAAGGTCCAGTGAGGTAACATATATGCTAGTGATGTCCTGGGAGGAGCAAAGGGACAGCAAGATTTCTTTAGTCTATTGAAGTGAGCGCTGAAAAGGCACCCAGATACATAGGTTTCTGAAAGCATTCTGGCAGGATAGGTGCTAATGTGCAAAGAGGTATTTGGCTAAAGGAAAATGTGTAGATTGATAATTAATAGATTTAGCTGAAAATGAGAAGGGGCAATCTTGAGGAATGCTTCAGTGGAGCAGCAAGAGCAGAGTCCTGTTTGGGGGAAAAAAGCATTGATTGCCTTAGGACAAAAGGGATTCACCGAGTGCTGCGGCTGTAGGATTCAGAATAGGTACCTATTATTGCATACCCTGAGAGTAGTGCTTGGCAGCATACATCCTTAAAATATCTCATGTTGAAAGAGCTTCTTTTGAAGAGTTTCAAAAGATTACAGGAAGCAGATTGCATGCCAATTCAGTTTTTGCTTTTTTTCAGGTATCTCTCTTTACCTCTTATTGTATCTTCCTTTTTTCATGTCATTCTGCCAGTTTCTATGAGAGGTGAAAGACCAACACTTCCTGAATTGCTGTAGGTTCTGTAGAAGGAAAGAACATAGTGGAGTTCTTGCTGTATCTTACATCGAGGTGTAATTATTCTATGATTTTGTTTTAATTGTCAATAAATTACATGTATTTTCCCCAGGTCAAGTCTGTTTTGCCCGTAATGGTAAGTCTTAGGCAATCTTTCTCTACGCACCTTGACCCATCAGCTTTTTCATCTTATTTTCTGTGCCTGTCCACTTGAGGAGGGAGAGCGAGAGAGTGCCTGGGTGGAGGTCTCGCAGCTGGTCAAGGTCAATGCGCCACACTTCTTCAGGGCTTTGTGTTTTCAGACTTATCCATGGTGCTAACAGTTATCTTTTGCAAGCATTTTGTTTAAAATTTTAAGTGTTTTCTTCGTGCTCCCTGCAGATTAAAAGTTGGCTGTGGTAGTGCGCTTTTCAAGTAACTTTTAATGTATTTTTACTTTTTTTTCTTGCTGATTAAGCTGTTTGTAGCTTTTTAACCAAGGAGTGAAAGAAGTTTTTTTTCAGTGCTAACATTCCTCAATGCTAATTAGTCTATACAAAGAAGCAAATCATATTTTTAGACCAGAGTTACAAGAAGTAATCTTAAAGGAAAAAAATTAAATTAAAAAATTGTGAGTAGGTTGTTTGATTTCAGAACTATTATCTTGCCATTAAAAACAACAATTTGCAGTAAGAAGTTTTTTATTTTGTTTAGACTCCTTTTAGAAGATGTTCTCTTTGTTTTGGCTGAATCAGAAGATTGATAAAAGAGGGTGTAAAGCCCTTCAATTAGATTGCTTTGGTTAAAGCTCAGTCCCAGGTGGAAGCGACTGATGATTATTCCTGTCTTGTAGTTGCTTAGTGATAATTGTGCAATGTATTAAGCTTCATTCCAGTCCTGTAGCTGCACAGTGCACTGCCGTGGTTGGTAAAGTGCACTTGTTAACAAGTTTCAGCCAAGGCAAGAGCAGACTAAACCTGGAAGCAGCATGTGTCACCTCAGGTGATGGTTGAAGGGCTCTGGCCAGAGCAGTGTGAAGGAGCCTGTGCAGTTTCTCCTTGTGTACTGTTCTCTGGAGAAAGTACTTTGTTTCGTCAAGGTCGTCCATTTATCTAAATGCACTGGCTTTGCTGTGGAGTTGTTTGAGACAGTTGGAAAATGCTTAAATTTATTTAGTTCAACTTAGTAAGAAACAGAATGCGATAATAAGGATAGAAACTCTCAGAAAGGTTTCTGTAGCTTACCTGTGGATTCTCTTTTTTTTTACTGCAGTCATTTCTATTAATCAAAAGAATTGTAAACAATAAGCACATTTTCGCTTTGATTAATTTTACAATTATATTACAACCTCAGAAATTAATTTATGTTATGTTACATTCTCAGTGTTGATTTGGTATTTGTTGTTATATTTTCCAAGTATTCATGTGATGGTAAATTTAATTGTGGAACATGTCACCGATACGGTTTTACTTGTGCTCCGTGTCATCCACTAAGACAGACTTTTATTCATTAGAGACATAAATTACGTAGCAGAAACATCTAATGTTGAATTGACTTTTTTGTATATTTTTTTGCATTGTTAGTTTTCATACAATCTTTTTTTTCCTGTCAGATCTTGTAAATTGAATATGAGTTGGCATATCATGCTGTTTTTCAATTAATTATGGGGTTTGTTTCAGCCAGTCCTGAAAATTTCCGAGATAGAAGTTTAATTTTGGATTCTTAGTTTTGAGCACTAGTCCAAATTCAAAAGTTTTTGCCGATTACTTTACTACTTCTTTATCACTTCCACAAGAATATTCTCTAACACTCAGTGGGTAAGATTCCCATTAGCCAAATAGAGATTTCCCATTGCCTGGCTTACTTTAAGTCCATTGACGCTCAGTTTTGAGGCTGTTCTCAACTGACCTTGCTTAATACATTACACAGCCTAGCTAACTTAAAACCCCTAAATTAGTCCTTAAAGGACTTCAAAGAGAGCCTGTTAAGTACCGTTCATTATGGTGTTTTTGCTTCCGTGGTTTGCAGATACAATTACTCCTCCTGTAATCTAGCTCTACTGTGGTTCCAAGCAGGAGCCGCAGCATTGCCTAAAGCTGGCTGACCCTGCAGCTGTGCATAACCCACTATAGCAGCTGCTAAGGTGATGCAAGTGATGCATTCTTCATAGCACTTCTCTATGTTTTATCGGTTAATTAAAATGGAAACTTAAAATGAGCTTCCTTAGTAATAGCATTTGCAACCCTATGTGCATCTCTCTCTCTCTCTCTCTGTGTCTCTCTCTTCCTGTGTGCCATGTGCCGTGTTTCAGTTTTAAATGTGGTCTTTGGTACAAACAGCTGTTTGGGCAAGCGTCTTAAAGTTGTACGATTCTGGTTTTATTCAGGATTATTTGTTGGTAACCATAGGTGTGACTTTGGGAAGAAATTGTGCTCATTTAACAATCTGGACATGGTGGGACATCATTGAGCTGTGTTGCAGTATTGTGGACTACTTAAAATTGTTTAGCTTTAATCCGTTAGGAGTTTTCTAAAAATAAAGAAGCAGCACTCTGAAAATGCGAGGTAACTTACCATGTGTATTACAGATGAAAATATTTCTCTCTGCCCATTCACCTTCTGCTGCATGAAGAAAAAGGTGGTTTGATGGCACAGTCAGAGGAAGAGTCTGTCTTGGTATTGCTTGCTGGTGGGTGATAACAGTGGAAGAGCTCCATCCTCCACCTTTGTGTCATTTAGTGCCACGCACTGCCGTTATGATTCCTCTCCTGGGAAGCACAGATCTTGGCACGAAGGGATCTCCTGCAGAGGCTACTCTGAGGGGACAGGCTGGGGAGCCTGGCTGTGCACAGCAGCACTTTGCTGCTCAAAAACCTGTAGGAAACATTTTCCTGTGCCAAAGTGCTGTCTTGGACGCTTTAGTGAGGGAGTACTCTGATGGAATATGACTTTGAAGGGCCTTCTTACTATCATTTAGGAGTAAACAGCAAAACTTGACACTTAGTAAGCACTGTTATGTCAGTGTACTAGGTGGAGCCAGAAGTTAATTCCGTTTCCTTTTATGGCTTTCGAAGTTAAGTATTTTATTGTCTTTCTTAAAACTTACTATCTAGATGCTTTTGTGAATTCAGGGAACCTGAAGAGGGCTTTGAATTCTTCTTTCATCTAAAGTATTTTTGCTGTAAAGATGTTTGTTAACATCTAATTGTACAAATTATGAAATCGTGAGGTTTCCATGAATATTATTGATTTCCTCTCTCACATCTTAAGTCCATGTGACTTCTAAAGTTAAGAGCTGACTGCACAGATCCACATGAATTTGCCACGCTTTCCTACTAGGCTAAACATTGTTAATGAGTTACACCTTGCTGTGTGGTAGCACCACACTGATTAAATTAATTATTTAAATGAGATCTGCTTTTAGCAAGTCAGTCCTACAACCTGTGCTTGTTTATTCCTCTAAATGTAAAAATTAATTTATGGTTTGATTCACTTATATGAGAAATGGACATATTATATGTTTATCTGGGGTCTTTCATATTTTAAATGTGAAGTAAAGCTAGTATTTTTTTAAACAGCAGGATTGTTAACCAGCAAATTTGTGTACTGTGGAGGAACATTAATAAGAAGTCTTATCATAGCAAATATGAATAAAAATTGAAGAAAACTTGCGGTACTGAAGTGCTTAAAATTTTTCTGGGTTTAGTATGGATCAGGAAAGACTAGTTGTCAGAAATAGCAGTGGAATGCAGTACAGTAACACTAGTTTTAGATCGTGAAAAGTTACAAACTCATACATAAGCTTCTGCTAAATTTTACAAAGCAGGTGGGAAGACAGAAATGGCTGGGGCAGGGTACAGTTGGACAGTTCCTCATGTAAGTTATATCTTTACCTCTCTAAACAGGTTTTCACCTTTCTTTAATTTCTAATTTTTTTCCTTCCTTGTACAAAGGATCTCAGAGGCCTTTTAAGTTGTAAGGGCTAGTTGTATATAAATGTACCTACCTAAGATATGGTGACTAAACCAGTTTATTAAGAGTCCATACAGACTATTACATATTTGTTAGGTGGTATGGATCTAGGCTTGCATTACAGTGGGCTCTGGTTGCTTGATCTTCTACAGTATTCTGACATTTTTTTCTTATTTTTGCGTAGCGGTATTTTCTAGTTGGAAGTAATCCTGCAGAAACCAAGTACCGTGTTTTGAAAATAGATCGCACTGAACCAAAGGATTTGGTTATAATTGACGATAAGGTGAGTGTATTTATATTGTTGTGTCGGTTCACTTATTCCAAATAACACTGGCTATTTGTTGGTAGCAGTGAAACAGGAAAGACATGATGTAGGGGAGGCCTCTGGTTTATTGTATATGAAGTAACTTCTGCTGGTCTCTGACATGAAATAACATTTAACTACCAAAGCAGTAACTTAAGTGACTTTTTGTTTTAAAGCATGTGTATACACAACAAGAGGTGAGGGAACTTCTTGGACGTTTAGACCTGGGAAACAGAACAAAGATTGGGCAAAAGGGCTCTTCTGGGTTATCTCGAGCTGTCTCTGCTTTTGGTATAGTAGGTAAGTGTTTTGATTGATTTTATAAAATCTTTTACTTTCTGGGGAGGTGAGGCTTACTGTGTCACGCTGCATATCTTTCCATTTCCTCTTGATTTTATTTATTTTTAAAACTGAAGAGGATTTAGAAATTTTTCATGCTCAGAGATAATTAAGTTTCTGTGCATTTTGTGAAAATGATGGCCAGTACAGGGGTGAGACTTGTGCTGTAACCAGTCTCTTTGTCACAAGGGGAGAGATCTAGGAAATAGCCAAACTCTAGAAACTTGACTGATCTCACCAAAGTCAGCTGATCTTAGGATACAAATTATGCAAGCCAGGAGGAACCTGGTTCCTGAATTCCGGAGCTCACAGAATGCTTTTAAAAAAGAAAATGGAAGTTGACAGTCTTTATTAGGCTGTATTTCTTTATCAGACCCTATTCAGAAAGAAGACTTAATTTTCTTTTTGGTGAACTTTTTGCAGTGACATATATAAAGATTTCTTTTTCACATTTGAACAAGTGTAGCTGACTGGCATGTCAACTGAATTTTATAATGCTGCTCAGCTGTCCATAATCCTGAGGCATTGCTTCAAGGATTTAATAGCTTCTAACTTCATCTGAAAGTCACTACTTTCCTGCCTGGTGTCTGATACTGAGGTCGATATATTGATGGGTGATGTCTCTAAAGTAAATGTTAATGTGTGCTGTGGCAGGCCTCAAGAGTACTTTGTGGTTTATTAGAGTCAATATATACCTGAACGTCTAAATCTGAAGCTGCAGAGAAGCTGGAGAATGCAATAACTCTAAACGATGCTCCTGAATTTTTCTTAGCAATCAAAACATAATAAAATTTTATTCCAATCTAAAGTGGCAAAATAAACAGACTTTCTTCTGTATTCTCTTTGCCTATGAAGCATTTTGGAATTTATCAATGCATCCACTTTTCAGAAATTCCTCAGATGGGGCTTATGTTCCTTATTAATTTAAAAGTATTCGTAATGTGGGTAAACCTATAGAAGCTGCTAACAGTCTTGCAGCATCGGGGTTTTTTTGGACAAACCATCAGCACTCACTGTCTAAGTACATGATAGTATATTCACTTGGAAACTGGTTGTGATGAATTAAAATTTTGCATCCCAATTGTATGAATGTTTATATGTACTCTTCATAACAGGAGAGTTTCTGTTCTGTAGCTGGACAAATGTGTTGGCCAACAGATACGGCATATGTATTTCTAGATGACTTTTTAGAAGTAACGCTCTCTGTATCAAATTATATACTTCCAAAGATATATGGTTTAGATGTCTTCCAGTCTAGATTCTATCTAATCATATCTGTATAAATATGTAATTTGAGAGAATGCAACTGGTTGTTTATTTCTGCCTCTCAGCTCAGGTCAGGAAAACAGGGCTATTTTTTGTAAAATTGTAAAGGACAGCTTTGTTCTGTTCTGTTCTGTAGTTATTTTGTTAACCAGATGCAGTACATGCAGTGCACTCAGAATGGGGGTGCTGATAGGCTGAGTTCTGTTTACTGTGTAGTGTTTAATAGTAGAAATTGCTTTTAAAGGGAGGAAACCAGGCCAAGGAGAAAGGCTGGGTTCCTTATCAGACTTTGGTATAATGTTTGGTGAAATTAAAAGGATAGAGTCTGTTCACAGAAGTGATTTTGGTACCTGGAGGATACAGGCAGAACTGTGACTACTATGAAACAACTGAAATTCAATAGTCTGGCTGCTTCAAATGGAAGATTTGTTTCTTACTGTCAGCAGGGCCTCCTGTCCTTGTGCAGGTGAGAGCATTTTTCCAAGGGGGGCTAATAAGGTAGAAGAAAAGATCGCAGTTCACTCAATCACATTGCAGTCTCCAGCAGTGACAGGGAGGAAAATGTGTGCTCTGCTGATCCTTCTTATTTACTTTGTAATGCAAAGCTAAAAGAGCTAAAAAAACTGAATGTAAATGCAAGTAAAAATGTGAATTGTGTCTGTGTGTGTCATGTTTCCCCATCATGGACTTCAGCAAGGTCAGGTGTGGTATCTGAGAGAGGAAATAGGAAAAAAGGATTACCCCCGATGCTCTGAGTGGCTCATTCTGGGGAGATGCTGCTTTAATCAGGGAACTAAAGTCCCTGTTAAGAAGAGAGAGCGCAAAGGTGTTGGTGTACCCACAATTCCCTTTACTGTTCTCTGTCCCTCCCCAGCAGAGAATACATAAAACTGAAAAGAAAATTGGAGGTTGGGATTCCTCCTTGCCCTGGAAAATTAACCTTTTGATATCTGAAGCAATTAGAGTATGCCTCACTCTGAACAATGAGAGTCCTATAAAAAGCAAATACAAGTACTCTAAGTAGACAGAAATTTAATTCAGATTTTCAGTGTCTTAACTACCTAATATTAAAAATATGCACAGTGAAAGGGAAAATAAGCAAAAACTATGTACTTCACTGATTAACACTTTGTAGGGGTGAATTTTAAGACTCTCTGTATATATGTATATTGTTGTATGTGTATATATATATATGCACATTATACTTACAACATTAAGAACAAAAATTATATGAAACCTTAAACAATTCTGGTACTGTTTTTCTAAATATGTTTTATCAAATCAGCCCAAACATGCAACTAAAAGCGTTTTAATGCTGTTTTGACAGGTTTTGTCCGTTTTTTAGAAGGCTACTACATTGTGTTGATAACAAAAAGAAGAAAAATGGCAGATATTGGAGGTCATGCAATATATAAAATAGAAGATACAAATATGATCTATATTCCAAATGACTCTGTAAGAGTCACTCATCCTGATGAGGCCAGGTAAATAATGCTGGTAATCAGTGTGTACTTTTTGAATATTTTCTGAGTAATGTATAACTGCAGCTAGAAATTTCAGTAGTGGATTCCTTTGTATTAGTATGTTATTCAAGCCTTTTTATCTTACTTGGATGGAAAACAGGCTACAAGTCCTGTGACCTCTAACATGGAGAGCAAATACAACTGTTACAGTCTTCTAGAGCTTTTTGCCCACATCTCCATGTCTCTACATGTCAGAGCTCCAGCTTAACAAATCTGCACCAGGAAGCATCAAATATAAGCAATGTTCCTACAAGGGCGAAGTAATAATTATGCTGGTTTGTATTGTTTGGGACACTGTTCTTTTTTTAGTAGCTCTAGCATGATGTTAATCTCACCTGGAGAGATCTTTTGTGCCCTTCAAAAAGTGCTGAATAGATCATTAAATGATTCTGCGCTGTCAGAATCTTGTGAATGTTGCTGTTGTAAAGAGTGATGAATTGACTCACTGGTAAATTTAACTGCTTCTTTCTTTTTGGGTGCTTTTCTTCTGAAGACAGAAATTTGAGCCTTTGGTCAGCAGGGAACCTTGTCTGAAATGCACAACTATGTCGTAGTGGTGTTTTTATCAGGTTAAGGTAACTTTACTGGTATGAAATACTAGGCATCTGGTACCAATACACTGCTTTTCAGTCTGTACCAAGTATGAATAGTCAAAAAGTGATGGCTTATGATAAACTGATGGTAAATATTAAAAAAGCTTCCACTTTAAGGTCAGATTGATTGTAGACCTCAGTCTCCCCTCTTATCGTGCAGCGGATCATAACCTACATATTTATGTCAGCCATTTTATCATTTTATTCATAGACAGTGTTATAGTTTCTTATGGGAATTTGCAAGGCTATGTCAGGTTGAGGTAGATATTTTTTTCTTATTTATTTGAGAATAACTGAAAAGTTTTATTTCTTGTATAGTATTGCTAAGAGTTTGTTTGTTTAAGTCCTGAAAAACTGTGGAAAATAGAACTATGACTTTATCTACAACTGCCTAGAGAAACAGAGTATATCCATGAGAAGACAGGAGACTTTAAAAAAAAACCCCAAAAGGCTATTTGATTTGTTTAATCCAGATGCTGACATTCTAGTGCAATTACCTGTCAAAATAATTACTGTAAGATAGGAGGGGAGCATAGGGCAAGAGTCAATATTTACATGTAGTTTAATTTCTGAGATCCTCTGAATGACTTCTTGTCGTCTGTCTTGTTATACTAACAATTTTTCCTATAACTTTAATTATTTTGCTAGGTATTTGAGAATCTTTCAAAATGTGGACCTTTCTAGCAACTTCTATTTTAGGTAGGTATTAGTTACTCTTCCTTTAAAAAAATGTGTACTTGCTGTAAGATTATAGGTTTTTATTTTGATACCCAAGATCTCTAGGTTGATATTCTGGGGAAATAAGACACATGATCACGTTGCTTGTCCATTTTCATCTGTGTGTTTTGAACCTGCTTTCTCCTTCAAACAATTAGTTAGGATTTTAGTTTCTATTAGGTTAAAAAAAATAGGACTATTAATGGCTTAGTAAAAAGTAGGCACTGACACTGCTGTTTTTGCTGACTGTTCAGGCTTGCCAGGATATGCAGCATTTCTGTCTTAGAAAATCATTACATTTCAGAGGGTTTGCTCGTCCTGTCATTTTTTCTTTCTTGATCTCATTTTCCAAAAATAAAGCTTTGCCCTGATTCAGAAATGAAGATAGAGGAAATAGATCCTCATTTAAGATATACCCTGTGTGGGGTATGTCTTTCATAGGGCCTTCTGGGCATTACTAGTTCTCTTGCTTATTTTTCCATAAATGCTGTACCTAAGACAAATTTCTGTGTCCCAGCTACTATTACATGAGATTTTTGGGACAGCAAAAAAATGGGTGAAATATGGTGATAAACCTGGCAGTAGTAGTTAGAAGACTCAAAGACTTTAAAAAAATAAACAAAACAAATCCCTCTTGCAAATATCAAAAAGTGTATTAGTCTAGAAATGCTCTCTCTTGGAAAATGAAATTTTTGTCACAGCTGGATCTATGAAGACAAAACCTACCAAAGCTTTATATGTGTTTCATGCTTTTGCATAGGAAAGCTCTTTCACAGTATAAAACCTGAATTTTTCTTGCATGCTTTGTCTCCCAGCCCTAGCATTATATAACTTCCCCCAACCCACTCCCTGTCCTTGGAGATGACAAATTTGTGCTGTTTCTGTGGTTGTTTGCAAAGGGGGAAGGAGAAGCTTCTTATACGACTCTAAGAAACACTTTTACTATAAAATTAATCATAAAATGGTTTGGGTTGGAAGGGACCTTAAAGATCATCTAGTTCCAATCCCCTGCCATCGGCATGGACACCTTTAGCTAGACCAGGTTACTCAGAGCCCTGTCCAACTTAGCTTTGAACGCTTCCAAGGATGGAGCATCCACAGCTGCTCTGGGAAAACTATTCCAGTGCCTTGCTACAGTCACTGTACAGAAGTTCTTCCTGACATCTAATCTAAATCTCTCCCGTTTTAGTTTAAAACTGCTCCCCCTTGTCTGATCACTATCGGCCCATGCAAAAAGTTGCTCTCCCTCTCTTTTATAAGCCCACTTTAAGTACTGGAAAGCCACAAGGAGGTCTTCCTGAAACCTTCTCTTCTTCAGGCTGAAACTGTAGAATTAAGATAAACTACATATTTAAAGTTTCTTTTGTAGAAAAAAATGAGTAAGTGAATGACTTGTACAAGAGTATGTTTTTGGCATAAATCAAACATGAGTGGCATAAAATGAAAACTTTCTTACTGGCAGATAATTAACTTTCTTGGGACATAAGTTTCTTGATATGCTTTGTTTAAAAGTCATGTTTAGTTTTCAGTTACAAGAAGAATATAAATACATTTTCAGCCTTTGTAAACTGGAAACAGTTACTATGTTTGTAAAGCTTCTTTTGGAAATTGTTTGTATCATTTACCATTATAGAATCAAAATATGTGTATCTTGTTTAGAAGTCTTTTCTAATGGGTAGAATAGTACTTTTTTAAATGTAAATACAGATGGAGAGTAAGGGTTTTCAGAAAATTCCTCTGCATCTACAATTACTAATAAATGTTAACTCTCCATCAGTTACAGCTATGATCTGTCTCACTCCCTTCAGTATAATCTTACTATCCTGAGAATGCCACTTGAGACATTAAAAACTGAAACAACCCAGACCCGGCAAGAGAGTTTTGATATATTTGAAGATGAAGGACTTTCAACACAGGGTGGGAGTGGTAAGAAAATACATCTAATTAAACTGATATTGCTGCTCATGAGTACATTTAAAATATGTTCCACTTAAGTTTACTTTTGAGGAACGTTCAGGCCTTCGGTTGTTGGTCAGTAGTTTCCTATCAGTGAAGTAATAAAATGTTTCGTGAAGTGCCAATTATGGACATTTTAGTTTGAGTAATGCAATTTCTAGAGTTGTGTAATAGTTGTTTTAAGTTACGTTGCAGTTCAGGGAGATGATTGAGCATACTGACATTTTTCAGCAATGGATTACTCAACTGACTTGTAAGTCTCCCAATAGGAATGAGTTACAAAGACGGGGGAAGCAATAACTGATTAAGTACTAATAAATCTTTTTTGTTTCATGTTGGAGAATACTGGCAACAGAGAAACTGTGACAGTTGTAATCTTAGTCCTGATTTTTGAGAGACTCAGGTTACTGATCTATCAGAAATGGAATTTTAATTTGCAGATCTACAATAGCTATGTTTCTTGCTGTTAGTGCAAATTAGGAAAACCACACTAAATTATGTGAAAACAGATTGGTGTGCTTTTTGTAAAGGGGGACAAGGTTATGTGTGAACTTCCAGAACCTAGCGGGTAACTTCAGAGGTGACCCAGAACTGAAAAACTTGTGAAGTCCTCCTGTAAGAGCATTAACTGGAATTCTCTACTTTATTTCCCTTGCTATCAAATCCCTTGGTGCTACTGTGCAGGGATTTCTTTTTAGTACTGTTCAGTACTTTTCGGTACCATCTGTATGAAAGCACTTGACCACTACAGTTGCCACTGACTGGTGGCAACTATAGCAAAACTGCAAATCCTCATAAATGCTGGACTTCAGCATGTGCTTTAAATTACCTGGTTTTGGCAAACTTCAGGGATGTGAGTAAATGATACACTGAGTTACTGTCAAGGGAAAATCAGAGATCCAATGACCTGGATTTTAAAACAGTCCAGTGCAGGTAAACTTGTTTCTTAATTGCTAATGCATTTTCATTGGAACAACCTTCTAGGTATATTTGGGATTTGCAGTAAGCCTTACGAAAAGTATGTCTGGAATGGCAAGCTTCTGGAAGCAGTAAGAAATACTGTTCATCGTGACTGGCTGCTGTATATTATTCATGGATTCTGTGGGCAATCAAGTATCCTTTTACTGTTGCAATGAATGTTGGTTATTCATTTTTTTAAAGAAAGTTTGAACTGGAATTATTGTTAGGCTTTTATTTTCAGTACTTTTCTAGGTATTATGCTAAACAAGAAATGTGATTATGCTCTTATAACAAGGCCCTGACACAGCTAGACTGTGTTTTCGGTGAGGCTCTGTTTATAAGCATGATGCTTAGCAGTAAAGAGCTTGAGAGGATTTTAAGGCTCAGCTGTATTTTTTCAAATGTTTGAGGAAAAACTGAGTTGCTGACATAGAAATGTGTTGTGGTTTTGCTCTGGGTTAATTTGCTTTCACACCCCCCACATAATTACTACTAGTTGAGAGAAGGTTTATGCAGACAAAAGAGACACGATTTGGGGAAAATAATATGAACATTTATTACTAACAAAATAAAAACTACTAAAGAACTATATCTACAATAATTTTATTTAGGTAAAAGTGCTATGTATTTACAGAAATATTTCTCCCCCCTTTATACCAGTCTAAGGAGGAGAAACAGTTTTTATATGCTGCTATTTCATTTGTGGTCTTACTTAAACAAAGTAGTAGCTGTAGATCTGACCACAGCATCATAATTCCTGTAGCTGCTTAATGTGTGAGCGAATGTCTTCTTTCCTCTTCCTTGCATCTCTCTTATGCTAAGGAAGCAGTGATAGTCACCCTAGGCATCTGATTTTATCCGTTTGTCTTTAGTAAAATATAAAAAAACCCTGTAAAAATCAACCACTGCATCTGTAACCTGTTTGCCTCTGGCTTCCAGTTGTTGTTATTTAACCAGTTGTGAATTTATCTGTTTTTCCACACAAGACATTAGAGGATGACTAATATACTTAATCTGAAAATAGAAACTCCCAAGCTTTAATCCCAGTATTCACAAAAGCAACATTTGCTGTGCTAGGTGTATCTTGTACCTATTTCCCTCCATTATCACTTCATAAAATAGAAATGTGTCTTCTCATCTGTATGTTGTGAAAAGTGGTTGATGTATTGTAATGTAGATTCCCTTGTCAAAGTTCTTAAAACTGATTGTTGAAAAGGGCAGTGTTCTCTCCCAGCTGCAAAATAAATTTGCAAGTGATACTCATCACTGTTAAGGTGACTTTAGTAAATTAGATATTTCAGTTTCATACACCTTTGTTAGAATTTATTTTTGCTTGCATAAAGTAAGTGAACAAGAAATTGCACGTGACGCTTAAACCTTAACTTCTCTTTCAAGAACTGTTAATATATGGTCGCCCTATATATGTCACTCTGATAGCCAGAAGATCAAGTAAATTTGCTGGAACACGCTTTCTGAAACGAGGATCAAACTCTGAGGTAAATCAGATACGATTTTAGTGGTTGTTTCCCCCTACCTCCACAATCTGGAAGCCTGAGCTTGACTGACTGAAGAATGGAAATGGTTTAGATGGTTTTTAGGGTTTTGGCTATATATTATGCTCTTAGGTAATGTTATCACAGGTATCATTACATTTTTAATTGAGATAATGAAGTTATATTAAATTTAATAATTCTAAATTGGCTGCAGTTTTGGTTTTTTTACGCTTATGTTATTTCCCAAACAGAGGGGGGAAAAAAACCCTGAAAACACACATTTAGGGACAAATAGGAATATAAACTTCAGTGTTGTTCTTGTGACTGTGATTAGGTGTCTTAAAGTTTAATTGTGCTCTGTTTGTAATGATCAATTCTGTGTAATGCAGGCAACTCCAAAGTGTGTCATGTCTACATCATACTTTTATTTCTGTTTGGTTTAGGGAGATGTTGCTAATGAAGTGGAGACTGAACAAATACTTTATGATGCTTCAGTTATGTCATTTTCTGCGGGGAGTTATTCTTCTTATGTTCAGGTTCGAGGATCTGTCCCTCTGTACTGGTCTCAAGATATTTCAACTATGATGCCTAAGCCACCCATAACACGTATGTACAAGTTATTCTTTGTGATAGATGAGTGTTACTACTGTGACCTAAAGGAACATCTGAGAGAATACGGGAAAACTGAATTTGCAAAAATGAACTAATTGTCTGTGCACTTGTGCTTTGGGAAACCATAACTGAGGTTAAAAAAAAAAAAATCCCGAAAAAAATCTCCATCTTAGACTTCACATTCAGAAATGGAGTACAAAAAGTTTCTACTTGAAGATGAGAGATTTCTTTGTGCTTATTTTGTGTAAAAAGTTGGCTATATTTATCTTAGTATCGTGGATAAAATATTAAACCTATTGAAAGGGACCTTGGAGTTTGGATCGACAGGAAGCTGAACATGAGCCAGCAGTGTGCCCAGGTGGCCAAGAAGGCCAATGGCATCCTGGCCTGGATCAGGAACAGTGTGGCCAGCAGGAGCAGGGAAGTGATCCTTCCCCTGTACTCAGCACTGGTGAGGCCACACCTGGAGTGCTGTGTCCAGTTCTGGGCCCCTCAGTTCAGGAAGGAGATTGAGGTGCTGGAGCAGGTCCAGAGAAGAGCAACAAGGCTGGTGAGGGAACTTGGGCACAAGTCCTATGAGGAGAGGCTGAGGGAGCTGGGGTTGTTTAGCCTGGAGAAGAGGAGGCTCAGGGGAGACCTCATCACTCTCTACAACTACCTGAAAGGAGGTTGTAGCCAGGTGGGGGTTGATCTCTTTTCCCAGGCAGCTATCAGTAAGACAAGAGGGCATGGTTTCAAGCTGTACCAGGAGAGGTTTAGGTTGAATGTTAGGAAGAAATTCTTTACAGAGAGGGTAATCAGGCACTGGAATGGGCTGCCCAGGGAAGTGGTGGATTCTCCATTCCTAGGTATTTAGAAAGAGACCGGATGTGGCACTTAGTGGTCTAGTAACTGTGGTGGTAGTGGATCAAGGGTTGGACTTGATGATCCCAGAGGTCCTTCCTAACCCAGCTGATTCTATGATTCTATGGCAATGGTGAAAAATGTCTGGGCTAAGATTAATGGGACCAGAATAATTGTTCTTTATAAGTATCTCATGAAAGTTTAAAAAGTCACCTCCAGCTTGGAAAAGGGAATATTTTTTTTTAAAGAGGTTTTGCACGGAAAGGTATGTAATTGTATCATTCCTACCAGATAATTAATATGTCTTTTGTGAAGAGTACTTTTAAGGCAAAATGATTGCTTACTATCATCCTGGATATATGTATTTGTTGCAGTGGACCAAGCAGATCCTTTTGCACATGTTGCTGCTCTTCACTTTGATCAAATGCTTCAGAGATTTGGCTCTCCTATTATTATATTGAATCTCGTGAAGGTACAGTATTTTGAGTATGTTTTATGTGGTTTCTAATTTTTTAATACTATACTTATTTCTATAGAGTCTCTCTGTAATTCTGGTTATGTTTGAAACTAATATTAGCTTATAAATGGAATATTTTCTTCATAAATCCTATATGATTTAGTGAATAATTGCTTCCACTGCAACCTGCAAAAAAAAAAAAGTCCTATATTTACAGACTTCTTACTGTAACTTTTCTTGGTTGTTTTCAGGTTTTTCCTATTACCCTTTAGATGTAAGTCCAAATAAATTTATCACTAAATTTAATTTACCACTAAAAAAATACCAAAATATAATGATTCCATGCAAAGCAAGGTTTGTAGACCTCTTGACAGAGGTGGTTATTTGAAATATTGTGGTAAAGACTTATGTTCTGTTGTTTGCTTCCAAGACTCTACTCTGGTAGAGTCATGGAAGTATGAGTGGGAGAAAAAACTGAAGCATCTGCTGCTTGCCAACAGGAAGTGCCAGCAGCAATAGGACTGGATTAGTGGGGGGAGCTTCACATTTGCTGCAGTAATTCAGTTCACTGCTGTATGAGAGGCTGTGGTAGAAAGCCTGGATTTTGGGCGGCACTGTAATTTTGGTCATTGCATCTTGTATTTATGTTGAAGTTGTTTTTGTTTTGGGGTGGTTTTTTGTGTTTTGATCCAGCCAGTTTCTGTGGTGGTGCATGTTCCAACATTTGAATTTAATATATTGATTTGTTTTGCTTGAATAATACCTTATTTCTTTTAGTCTTTAAAAAAGGTAATTAAATTTATTGTATTATATAACTGTATTCAACTGAAAAAACAAATTTTCTGTGTTTGTAGGATCTGTTCTTAGTATAAAACTATAGGTAAAATACAAAAGGAAGGCTTTTAAAGCTCGAAGTTGTAAAAAATGACAACTAGATAACCTGTTTCCTAATTCTAGAAGCATTCCTGTGTAGGAGCGCTTTTAAGACTGTCCAGAAGTCTGTGGGATCAACTTAGGATAGTATTTGTTGACATGAAAACTTTTGTCTCTTGCAACCATAGCTTTTAAAACCCATTGTGATCGTGTGAGTCTGGGCTGATGTGACCTTGACTCATGAATCATTATATGCTTCTGTTCCCTTTCTGTCCTGCCTTATTCCTTTTCTTTTGACTTTGTTTCAGCTATATTACCACTTTTGTTTCTGTGTGCTCTTCTTTGCTCTTACAGCATTCCATTTTTCAGCCAATGACTATGCACAGTCATTTAAACAAGTGACTTCCACTACTAATACAGATAAATCGTTGAAGACCTAGAATGCTCAGATTTTTCTTTCTTCTGCTGTTCATTTAATTGCACTAGTTATGAAGAACTGCCTGCCATTATTACAGCTTCTACTTTTAATTTTCTTTATATGTGTGTATATGAATGTGTGTATGTGTATGGGTTTACATACATTTGTTAATGAAATTGTGATGTTAACTTTTTTTTTCTTTTTGCTAAAGGAACGTGAAAAAAGAAAGCACGAAAGGATTCTTAGTGAGGAACTTGTTGCTGCTGTGTCGTATCTCAACCAGTTTCTACCCCCAGAGCATGCAATTATGTATATACCCTGGGATATGGCCAAATACACAAAAAGGTAGAAAAGATCTTTTTTTTTGTACTAGTGCTTATAGCCACAATACAAATAACTGCACGCTACCGAGTGTGTCGCTTTTCAGTTCAGTGTAGCTTAGAAATGTTGGCAGAACTTTATTGAGTTCTTTATAAACCCTCAGCTTTTTGAAGGATTTTTAAGGTCTTCTGTGGTTTCTTAACAAAGTGGAACAAAGCCTGAAAACTTTGAAATTCTCTGCACAGGAAAATTGTAGAGAAAAGTCTAATAAGAAAGTAAAACCATCAACATTCACTTTTCATTTTGAATTAGTCAAAACACTGTGTTCTGTGAGGTGCTCCATTTCAGTCATCAAATTTATTGAGTTGCAAACTGTTGGAAAACAGAGGAATTCATATGAATCAACCTTTTCCATTTCCTCTTCCAAAGGGAAATGAGGGCATTAATTTCAATGTTACAAAACATTTAGTTTATTAGAAGCGTGTATCTTAGGCAAATAAATTCAGTAACTTTTTATTCTATAATTTTTGACAATAGAGTGCTATACTAAGATCATGTTAAAAGGATTAACATTTTCCAAAAAGTAGAAATATTTGAAAGGCATAAAAATTTTAAACCTACAAGTATAGTTTACTATTCTTAAGTTGCATACAATTCAGTTGTAAAGCTCTTTGATATGCGCGTGTCTACTATATCTTATGTTGCCAGAAATTCATGAAGAAAGATAAGAATTGTTAGATCTTTTAGGTATCTGTTACTGTATCAGTCTGAGCAAAACAACAGGAAAACTGATTTGGTTCAAAGGGCATGAATATAATTATTGTTTGTCAGTTAAAAATTTGGGGGGAAAAAAATATTAAATTGCTATTTGTGATTACTAGTTGGATGATATGGTTGGTCATGTAGGTATGAAGATGTTGCATTAAAGTTTGACACGGTTTCACTCTACCTTTTTTAGTCTAAAATGGCATTGTGTACAGTTAGGTGTATATGCAACTGTTTGTATTATGATTAAATAGCCAATCTCAAAGCAAGGCTAGATGTCCCTTCAGACGATATGCTAGATGTAAGTATATCCACTCTAGTACAGATACAAAAAATACCTGAGAGCTTTGAACAAGGTTATATGCAAAACTGACAGTTTCAGGAATACTGAGCATGTTTGTTTTAAGATGTAATTTTGAAGTAAGTTTGTTGGAAAGTACTACTGTTAAAAAAATGTTCCAAAATATTTTTTCTATCTCAGTGTTAGCAATCTTTAAAAAATAAATAATTGGTTTTGCTACTTGAAATTTAAACACTGTAATAAATACCTTGAAAATGAAATTACAGTAAACAGAAGTTAAAGTCCCTCATAATGAACAAATGGACACCCTGGTCTGAGCAGGAGGTGCAGGACATCATGAAGACCACATGTGGAAGCCAGTGTTACTGAACAAAACAGCACCTTGCAAACAAAACAAGGGAATGTGATTTAGCATAATCATATATCCCTTTCTGCCTCATTCATATTTTGTGAATGACAGAAAGTTTTAGTAGAGAAAAATCAGTGTGATGTAAAAGTCAAGGATTGTTAGACTTTTTAAGTCTTCCACTTCTAGTTTATGTAATATGTTTTATCGAAAAGAAACAAAATTGCTCAGAAATGACCAGTTTCTGTTTCCTCAGTCTGTAAAATCTAATAAAATATAGACGTAATTACTGTTAGATGAATAAAGATGTGATGTGGGTCTGTCTTTTAAATCATTTTTGTTATGGAAAACCTTCACACAGTGAAATTTTTTTTTAGCATTAATGTATCTTGACTGTCTTTTTTTTCTCTCCTCAGCAAACTTTGCAATGTCCTTGACAGACTAAATGTGATTGCAGAAAGTGTAGTAAAGAAGACTGGTTTTTTTGTAAATCGTCCTGATTCCTACTGCAGTATCTTGCGTCCAGATGAGAAGTACCTATAATTTATTTGATGCTTAATGAATAACATCTGTTCCTTGAAAAGCTGTTTGGAATTTCTGTCTATTAGATTATTTCTTATTTTGAGACTTACTTATTTGGAAATTAGTAAGTGACTTCTTTTGAGGCATACTAATAAGATAATTGTGATCTGAATGTTACTGGTGTTTACATGTGGATTTTATGGTATTAGTACATAAAAATTTAAAACTTTTTTAAAAAAACATTTGCTTAGACTGCCACATATGAAGTCTCTCAAGTCTCTGAAAATGCAGAAGTAAAATAACTTGTACATTAGAAGTAAGATTTTGATTCACATTTTCATGATGTGGATCTAATTCATCACTACCCAAATGAATGTTCATATTTACATGAAGAGCATCCTTGCTATTTTAGCCTATCTTCATTTAAAAACAATCTAAGCTCAAACTCTCTTAGAGCTTTTCTCTGCCATGCGGCATAGCAGATGAGATGAATATAAACTACCAGGAGTAAGATTTAACAGCAGTGCCCAGTTCTGTAGAGGTAGACTGGGGAGTCTCAAATGTAGTATATAGGCTTGCCATAGCAGTGCTCTAGTCAGGCTAAATAACCCCACTAACTTGAAAGTATTCAGTAGTTCAGAGGTTACTTGCACCGAGCATAACTTCTCTTTACCTCAAAATACCTTTGATTTTTGGTTCATGTTCTCTAGCTCTGTGGTACAGTTAAGGCCTATACACAGTTGAAAGACCTGGACAATTTGTCTGTATGCACTGATGTATCCAGCGCATATGCCTGGGATCAGTATGAGGGAGAAGATTTAAATCAGCCCGCTTGTCCTACGGTGTGTGTTATACCTCTACCTTCCAGTCACTGAGGTTGTACCTACTTAAATTTTTGTGCACTCAGGACCCAATCTAGCAACACTTGTGTTGCTCATACTCTTTTTATGGGGAGCAAAGGAAATATTTTGTGTGATTTGGGAATATTTCTACTTTAGGACTAGATCTGTTATTTTATTTTTCAATGTGTTCTAAATGTGACATCTTACTGCTGCATAAAGCTCCCACTGCTTTCTGTTGTTCAGGGATATCAATTTTGCTTTATGTCAGGTTGTCACCATTTTTCACTGAGTAGATCAATGCATTATATGATCTGTTATTTTTTTAAATTACTTGAAAATCATTCTGGTTTGCTTCTCTTTCAGGTGGAATGAACTGGGAGGTTGTGTTGTTTCCACTGGTCGCTTGCAGGTACTAAAACATGTTTTTTTAGTTCATAGTTATAATGGTATAGATCAGCACTCTCAAAGATGCAGTGAACCATTTCACTTAAATACCTGATTGGTGACTCACAGACTGCTCTTAGCATTTATAGTACACAGTATTGCTACTGTCCATCCTAGAAGTCCAGTTGAGGATTAGGACACAAAATTCTTGCCTGGTGTTGAAATTGTATTTTTGCTGGAGGTGGTCTGAAAAATGCTTATATTTTAACTATTTTACATTACTATTTAGTCTGTAATGTTTCCAGTGCAATGAAAGTTAAAACAGAAGCATTTCAGCAAACTGCATCATTTACTGTTATACAGAAGAAGTAAGGAATAAGCATACTTAACCCTGGTAACAAATCCATGCACATGAACACGAGTTTTGAGAAGCATTTTCACCAGTGATGAATATTCTTTACATTGTTATGGTTTCAATCACTAAAAGAAAATAGAACTATGAACATGTCTTTCTTTAGATTAGAAAAGTACTGACTAAACTGTAAACCATACAGCCCCAAATTTGTACCTGAATATTCTCTGAACACAGGGCATATTCTTAAGAAGCTTTAGTTGCTGTTGACTTGCCATTCATTAATTTATGTAAGTTCGAGAGCATGTGACCGTTCCTTTACTAGCCAGTCACTGGTAAATGTTTGTTGAGGGCAGATAAACAGCAGAGCAGACAGAATTTGATCTGTTTAAAAAAAGAAATCAACCCTAGTTAAATTTTTTTTTAGAGTTAGTCTTGCAGGTTTACCTGTGTTAGGGGAATGATTATTTTACCTTTAGTGATTTGAAATAGTCACCGGTGGCATACATGTAAGCATTTGGATCACAGTTCATCTCTGAATAGACATTTTGTGACTCACACCCAAAAACTGCTTCTTCAGGGCTGTTTCTGATTTGGAGACATGCAGTCTGTGTGTTGATAAAAGCAAGAATATTTTGCAAGTAGGAGTTACAGCAGTCTGATGTAGCTTGCTAGAGATGAACTGCTTTTTAATGTTTTTCAGAAATGTTTTTTCTCAGATTTTTGTGAAAACATAGTTTGGGATTTGCCAAGACTTGGATAGTAGGAAAAAAGTAATAATTGTGAATGTAGTAATTTGTTTATGAAGGTAAATCTTTTGTTTGGATTGCTTCACCAGACTGGAGTTCTCCGGACCAATTGTGTGGACTGTTTAGATCGCACTAACACAGCTCAATTTATGGTGGGGAAATGTGCTTTGGCATACCAACTCTATTCACTGGGATTGATTGATAAACCAAATTTACAATTTGATACGGATGCTGTAAGGTAAGATATGTGTGTCATGGTTTTGACTTCTAATTTTGAGTCAAGAAATTTAGGAATATTATAACTATGTAGAAGAGAAGTACAGTTATTTCTACTGGAATGAATTAATAATATTTATTCATCGAAGTTTAAAAAATTTTGCAAGCTTGAAAGCTTGAGAAAATCCAGTCATGCTGAAAGTTCACTCTTCTGGAAAAGTATGTTAATTAGTCTTCTTACAAGTCTTCTTACAAGATAACAGCTTGACTTTATTCTTTTTACATGCCTAAGCTTAAAGGTAAGAGTTTTCCTTTGAAATAAATGTAACAAAACCCCCACCCCAGTCTTTTATACTTGCTTCAATTGCTTGAGGCAAAATGCTGACTAAAAGTGAAAATAAACACACACTTTTATGGAGAATGCCAAACTGGTATTTGTATAGAAGAACATCTTATCTTGCTATCTCCTACTTTTTCTTTGCAAATATTTTGTTGGTTTTGATTTATTGACGAGAAATTTTTCCAAAATTGTTATTTCAGATCAAGAATCAGTGGCACATATTCAAGCATCCTCAAACCATTTAAGAAAACCCAGTGTTTATATTGAAATGCTTTGGGAGTCAGAGTGAACTCAGCTACTTACATTAATTTCTGAAGCATATTTACATGTTAAAAGTCCTTGAGGAGCTCTGTTTTTATTCCTTAAAGTTGTTGTCATGACTCTGAAACTTACAGCTTCACTGCTGATTTTGACTGGTGCTTTGATAGTTTTAGAACATGGAGATGTAACTCATGGTCAGAAAAGAGAAGTCTTGAGACATACTTTCAGTTTCTCTTTTTTTCCAATAGTTTCCAGCACTTACCTGGTGCCAGGAGCTGGTATGTGCCACAGAAACAACCTCACCTGCAGCATGTTGGTTCACTGTGCAGGTGATGGCCCACCCCTGGCTGGCTTCCTCTGTGTGCTAGCAATTCCTCTCCTCCACCATCTCCCAGCTGCTTGGAGCTCTGGGAATAAACTATTTTTGCTGCTAATACCAGTTGCTGTGCAGCCTCCTGGGGCCTCAGCAGTCAGGACTCTTGGGTTCTAACTAGGGGGGATTAGGAGGTGGACGGGTCTTTTACATCTACTCTCTGTGGTATCCTCTACAACTACCACTTACTTTGGCACTTACTCAGGCTGCATTTTACAGTCTTTCCTTAACGTCGCTACCTCCCCGCTTCCTACCCTTATTTTGGGAGCCCGGATATTTTCTGTTGCAACAGTCTCACGTTTCCTGTCTGTTTTCTCTCATTCTCATTTCTTCTCTATGTCCCAACCACCCAAATTTCCATTTTTTACCACTATCTCTTACGATTACAGTAGTTGCTTTGTCTCTGATTTTCCTGATAACCTTATTTCTCATTATCTCTTTGAAATGTAGTTATTAGTCTGACATAAAAGGCTACCTTTGTCTGGTCATATTTAATTTTTTTTTTTTCCTCCACTGCACTAGATGTGTGCTTGTCTGAAACAGATTCTATCATCTCTTAAGACTTGTTTCTGAATTACTGTATTCAGAATAATTAAGAAATCCTGCTTCATAGTGCAGCAGATTCCAAAGACGAGCATGTGTTATACGGTGTCTCTGGTCAGTGCAATGCAGTGCAGTCTTTCACTTCTTGACCTCCTGCATTCTTGCTTCTTGCACTGCCTCACATCAAGTATCTGTTTCCTGTATATGCTGCCTCTTCATTTACAATCTTCTAAATGGCCAAAGAGGGTAACCTTTAACAGTCCATATTCCTTAATTTAGCTAACATGTCTGAAAAACTAAATTTTTTTCATCGCATTCTTCAGCTGTCCTTCTTATAATTCATATTTTTCTCATATGGTCTCACCAGCTGGCTACAGTCCAGAGTTTCCATTGAATTAGGTATTTGAAGTCAGCAGTTTATTTTGGTTTGCCAGCCTGGTGGGTAAAGAAACTGTGTGTCTAGCATGACTAATTTTCTTAATGACTTTGTTGCACAGGACCATTTCTGCAATCTCTATTTCCTAGTGATTCCTTCAGTGTAATTGTCTAGGAAATTTCCTAGATAAGACAACAAGGTGTACCTCAGCAACTTACTTTATCATGTGTAGTTAACTTTTCTCTCTGTGGAAGACTAACTAGTCTTTGTGTGACTGCAGTACTAATGTGTTGAGGCTGTGGAAGGGTAATTTAATTCTGTGAGTTCTTTCCAAATCAAGTGGATCAGTGTCCTTAATGAATTTAAAGTTGTCTGCTTTCTATGAATCTCTCTTGCAAGGTCATTGGAACTCTGTTCATCAATCCCCCATGCCTGAGTAGGAAATTTTTGAGAGGTATCTTTTTACCTGCCAGTTCTTGCCTTCAGCCAGTTTTTTAGCTTTCAGTTGACCAGAATTGCTGGTCAAACAAGAACAAACCAACCCACCAAACCCAAAGAAACAAATGAGATTCTCATATGTAGTGTCATGAACTCTGAACAATTTGTGTGGAGGCAGGTGGGTTTGGAGTTATTTCTTTGGGGTATTTTTGTCTGTTGTTCTGTGGGGTTTTTCCTTTTTTTTTTTTTTTTTTTAAGTTATTTAGCAGATGTTTCCTCCTAATTGATCTTATTTTACTTGACCTTGGGCAGAAGATTTGCTGGACAGCTATTTGATTTTTACAGAAATTGATTTGCTGCTGAGGTAAGTGTTCTTCATCCAGAACCTTTTGAAAAGAACTTCAGTCAGATGGTTGCTAGGTTACTTATTCAATACTGTCCCTTTGTTGGAAACATACTTGCAGATGCCTGAGTTACTGTGTCTTCCTATTCTTATGGGACATACATTTCCCCAGGTTTGATGGTTGCATTTGGTTTTCTGGGTTTTGTTTCCGGTTTTTGGTTTTCCTTTTTGTTTTTTTGTCTCTTAACTGAAATTCCAGCTTCTTTTAGCAAAATGTCATTCTTGTCATTGTCTTGCTTAACCAAGGCCATAGTCTCCATTTCTGAGAAGCGCTTCTTGATCTGTTGATTTTAGACTGGGTGTCATCTGTGTTGGAAGGAGAGTCTTGTTTTCGGAGGCTGTTGTCTTGGTTTTGTTATTGATGGGAAGCTTCTTTAATTTTTGCTATTTGGACTGCTCTCAGTTTGGATTCTGTCAAATTCCTGATGCGAGAGGATTGTGTTGCTTTTTAGCCAGCTCTCCTCGTTCAAGTCAGTTCTTAGCCAGCTCCTCCAGCCTTCTTCTTACGTTATGATCTTCCAGCTCCAGCAAATGTTATCTGGCTGCCATACACTTTTCTAACAAGTCAAGTTTGTTTGGTTTGTTCCTCTGAGCCATCATTGTTGTCTCTAGGAAGATTTTTGGAAGGTTACGGTAACTTCATTACCAGTGGACTCAACGGAACATTTACCCTTGAGATATTGACGTGTTCTGTCCCATTTAGTGTATTTAAAATACCTTGGTTTGGGGAGGTATATTTTCTGTTGTCTGCCCATGGACTAGTGGGACATGTTAATCTTCTTCCTGAATCTACAGAAGTGCATACTCTGTAGTGTGAGTGTGTTCTCTTCTATTAAAAATTAATGAAAATCTCAATGTCTAAACCTTCTTGGTAATTATTATGTCTGAATAAAATTTCCACATATTTATCTGAATAAAGGAGATGAAAATGTATTGCATTTGCAGAAAGACTTTATTATTAAAAAACTTTATTATCTTTTCTCTTTAAAAAATTCTATTTAGAAGTTTGATAGATGACACATTTTGCTTTTCCTTCAGATTATTTGAAGAATTATACGAAGATCATGGAGACACACTTTCTCTGCAATATGGAGGCTCTCAGCTTGTCCACAGAGTAAAAACGTATAGAAAGATAGCTCCATGGACTCAGCATTCCAAAGATATTATGCAAACGCTCTCAAGATATTACAGTAATGCTTTCTCAGGTAAATTTGATTTTAAGTGCATTCTTTTAAGCCATTATTTTCAAAGCGTCTTTCTTGTGATGTTTCAATAATCTATACTATGATCTAATGACAGAGATCCTCTATATTAAAATTTACAAATAATTCAGTAACATCTGATGGATATCAAATAGGTATTCTGATTTGATGAAATATTTATTTATCCTGTGTTATAGCATGTAACCTTCTTTGTTAAAAGTTAGTGAACTGATGTAAGGTTTGTTTAGAAAATGTACACATAGCACTGAATCTGTCAGTGACATTTGTAGATCAGTAGAGAAGCAGGTAGCTGTTACAGAGCTGTTAAAGTGTTGGACAGAATGTTTTCAGCAAATAGAAGGAAAATTGGTAAATCTAAACACAGGTAGAAGGCTCCATGTGGAGTATTTCTTGTCTGGGGGCTTAAAACAAAAAACAAGCTGTAATACATGTATTATTTTATATGAATAGGAGCTACAAACTTTAAATTTGTGGTAGAAAAGACAAAATTCAATTCAAAAATTGAGGTCCACCAAGCAAATAAACTGGGTTTTTTCAGTTAAATGAGTTGTAAAATATTAACTTACTCTTTTACTAGCTTGTATCACGCATAATTGGAACACTGATAGTATTCTACCTTCTTTTGAGAAACATTGCTAAGGGGAAACCTCTTTTAAAAATGCTGAGCCGTACCTTATGCAAAGTAACAAAACAAAGCAAAAAAAGTTAGTGTTTTTAGAAGCCATGAAAAAGGTCTAAAAGATTGATCAAAGGACAGTCTCAGACGTCAAAAGGGCAAACATTGAGCGCTACTGTATTATAAATAGTGTCAGTCCTCTATTACTCTTTTCCACAAAAGCTGCATAGCCAGGGATGGAAGTACTTTTTCTTTCTCTTCCTAGTAGTCTGCAATTATTAGACTATGTGAACTTTAAAACAGTGAGTTGAACAAAGGCTAGAAATACTTCAGTAATCTCTGATTTCTTTGGCTAAAATTAATTGCTTTGGTGTACGTAACATAATGTGAGAGCTCACCATTCAGAGTACTTTTCTGAATGTAAATCATGTAATTCGTGTATCGTATTTGCTGAAAAATGCAGAGTTTGTTTATTTCAGTCATGTGGCCTCTTACTGTTTGCACTGGCAATAAGGTATGACTTCATCAATTCTTATGAGCAAAAGGTAGCACACTTGCAGTGTCACCTGTCACGATACGTAGAAGATGGAACCAGTCTCTGAAGCTGTTCACCTTTATGCCAGCCACTGAAATGGTTAGGTGTAAGCTGAATTCTAACATTTTTCTTTAATTTGTAATTGTCAGAGAAATTAGGAAATAGTATTCCAAATAATATTCTTCTAGCTTTTATGCCTTTTAGAAAGTAATGTGATATCACAGACTTCAGTGTTAGGGTTGCAACATGCATAAGCTTCTGGAATCTGGAATAATCTATTTATCCACAAACAGGACTCAACATAGAAAACTACCTTGTAGTGCTGTAACTTAATTAGCATAACCTTTTGGTCAATGTTACAGTTCCATGTGTGCTGAATCTCTCCTGATTTAGTAATTTGTCATGTGGTGCAGTTGCAAACTCAGATTGAGAGCAGTAGATTATTTTAAGCTAATTCAATTAACTGGCCCTTTCAATTCCTAGTTTCTCAAATGGTCTTTAATGTGTGCTAGTATACACGTACATTACGGTATCTTTTGAAAAAATCAGTGCAGTCTTTCTACTTGCATGCATATAATTAAAGCATTCAGTGCTAGCAATAGGGGGAGAAAACCTGTTTGTCCTTTTATACTCCCTAGTGCACTGACATGTTCTCTTTTTTTTTATTGTCTAGATGAGAAAATTGATCTCAAAGCTCAGTATTCTCATTTCTCTGGCTAGTATTTCAAAGAAAGACAACAGCTTTCACTGTTTTTGTTCAAAGTTAAGTCATTAAGTTGTTCATCTCTTACTGTAATGCAGAGGGAGGGATTATGACCTTTCAAGTTAACTATCACACATATGTTTGTGCCAGCTTGAAGACTTATGCACAAACAATCTTTAATATTATGGGGTTTTACCTACTTTTAAATTATAAGTTGAGAAGTAAGATAGTAGAAAGACAGTGTCCTGTAGTTCTGTTAGGTTTAAAACACAACTCCATAATTGAAACAATAAATGCAGAGGAGAGTTTGAGTCCTTCAGCAGTGTAACATTTAACAGCAGTCATTTTTTGCTGTGAAAGAAAGGGAAGATTGCTTTAACGAACTGCTGCTGTACACCGTTTCAGACAATGAATTGATTAATTCAATTGGTACAAGTTTAAATTCAACCTGGTTTTCACACAACAAATTTCATTTAGTTTTATTTCATTTTAGCATCTGTCGTGTAACTGGTGAAATAGTTTGTTAACTGAATTACCTTGTTTCAGTCTAATTATTTTACAATTATTTAGTTTACAATTTCAGTGTACGTTCTGTTCCTGGCAGATGAAACAGTGGAATGAACAAAGGAGGCTCATCTATCCTTTTAGCTTTCAGAAATTAGCATGAATGTTGACCTGTTTGCTCCTGTTAGGTAATTTTGTCTTTAGGGCTCCTCCAGTTTCTATGCTTCTTAAGGGTTTGTTCAGCACTTTCTTTAAACCACACACTAAATATCTTATCAGGAAGAAAAAATACACGTTACTGCTTGTGACTTTTACTTTCTCTTTAATTCTTAGTATCCTCAACAAGGTTGTTTTGTTTGGGGGTGTGTTCAGACCTTTTTACTGAGTTTTCTTTCTGCACAGCTTTCTTGCTGTGTTCTTGGCCATCCTTATGTCTTGGTTAAATTCTGACACTGTTTTGCAGAAACAATATGGCCTGCAAACTATAACGACCTACATTGCTTTTGAGTATTACTGTGTAGAAGAGTTAATGTTTATAAGTTGATCCTCTTAAGAAAAATGGGAAGGTGAGGAGCAATAAAGAAAGAAAAATAAGTGTCTTCTTGGAACAGTGCTCTGAAGAGACAATGCATGTATCTGGAGGGAGTATAAGTGGATAGAAAAGGAAGAAAAGGCCCGATTCCAGATGAAGGGTTCTCTAAATAGTGAAGGAAACTAAGCAACATCAGGAGGTTCCCCTTTCTTTCCCTTTTCCTGATGCTTTACCCTCTTACATCACATGACTGTTTATAATCCTGTTGTCAACACATTTCTACACAGCACTTCATTTGTCATCTGCTTTTCTGTTTGTAGAAAATGCTTTATGTTGCATGGAGGTAAGAGATGTTTGAATTCTGGGGAGAAGGAGGTATTGACTGAAACCTGGATGGTAGCCAGGAACCAACTTTGATCTGTCATACCACTGTTTTGTGGACTCTGCCTATTTTTTAACCTGCCTTCTGGTGTACTGAGACTGTCTTTTTGATGGAGTGTATTGGTAAAGGAACACTCAACTTTCATAGTACTTTTTTTGAAATGCGGAGAGAACTGAAGGAGTAACACTCTCTGTTGAACTAGTCTGAACTATTCCTTGTTTGATGATTACTGAAGTGCAAATAAGAGTGAAGAGCTGTCCACATGCACAAATAGAGCTTAATTCTCCACAAATTCCCCCATGCCTGAAGATCCTTAGAGTGCAAGCCCTCTTCTGCCCCTATGACTCTGCTTGCAAAGCTGTCTTTGTACACTTCCCCATCCCTGAGCCCTCATTTGACTCTTGTGTTTCTTCATATTTGTTGTAACTCATCCTGTCTGCAGCTAGGCAGCAAGAGGGATTTTGAAGATATGATTGAATGGCATGTCTTACCATGCTTCATCTACAGTGGTATGTGCTACTGGATTTTAGCACTTGCCTTATTTAATTTGGTGGACCTCAAAATATGACAAGAGAAATTAATTATTTAAACCAACAGGAAAAAAGTCCAAATTATTAAAAGGTGCTTGTGAAGTTTAATAATTTTTACGTTTTGTGGGAAACTTGTATGGATACTGTTTAATTTTCATTAAATCATTCTTCGGTTATTTAGCTTGCAGTGAATTCAGCACAATATATCAAATTTCCTGAAACGTGCATAAATACATGCACATGCTGCATGCATACACATATATGCAGGGGTGGGAGATGGAGCTGCAGCATGAGGTCTTGCTTCAGTAAAGCCTTAGCTCCTGGGAGAGAAAGCAAGGAAAGAGGCAGTGCTGCTACCAGCCCCACATGCCCTGCAGCGCGGCAGAAGGTCTGGTCTAAATGAGGTTCCATTTATGCTGCTTCAAGCCCAGAGGTCGTAGGACATACACACTCTGAGGACCAGTGCCTGAATTGGCTTGAGCTCTGCAGGGTTTCTGGTGTTAATTGTACCTCTTGTCTAACAGATGCAGACAGGCAAGATTCTATCAATCTCTTTCTGGGAGTATTCAAGCCTACAGAAGGAAAACCACATCTCTGGGAACTTCCTACTGATTTTTATTTGCATCACAAGAACACACTCAGTCTGTCACAGACCAGGCAAAGGTATTTTGCTGTTCTGTTGTTTGTTTTGGCTGGTATTGCTCTAATAAATTTTAAAAGACATCTGCTGTTAATCAAGTAATTTACTGAGCCTGTCAAAAACTTGCTTACTGTTTTTTAAGTTTCACAATAGCCTAAAAAAACCCTTCAAGAGATTATCAAAAAATGTTGAATTTAAGTGTTTTGAAGGATTTGCTTTAATGCTTTAATTTTCCTATTGCACTGAAAAAAGAAGTTTAATTTCATATGAATTTCTATCCTGCAGTGCAAAATGCTTCACTAATTTACTGAAATAGTTACTACACTTTCATTAAGCATTATTCAGGTGTGTTCTTGATTGTCAGATTTATCAATTGTTGAATTTGAGATTAGGTGATGAAGATAACATTTGTTTATTCTTCTGTGTGCTGTACTTAGTCTGCAGCTGTGCCTACCAAGAAACCCACCATTTTCTACCTTCCTTTCAGCCATGTCTAGCCTGTTTTGAAGACTACTTTTCTTCATTTACATTCCACTGTAGTTGCATGGTAACATACAGAAGTAATAAAGTATAAAAATTTGAAAGTAATTTCAGTGCTCCACAATGTGAAATTATTTTGTTGAGGATTATAAATACTGTGCATTAAGAAAAATCTATTTTAACAAAAAGAACAGCACCAGACTTTCAACTGAATAATCTCTTAGGAATTTTGACAGTTTTATCTTTGTTCGTTCCATGAGTCTTTAAGCTCTTCATTACATATGGTAGATCTGAATATCTGCGTTTAGATTTCTGTTTTGGGAAAATTGGAAGTGCTTAAACAGTGTGATTGATCCCTGTTGGCTGCTTATTCCATTAACCCGTCACGGCAGCTGGCATATGATATGGCTGTTTCTGAATTTCAATCCTTTTGTATTGGCTCCTGAGGCTTCACAGGATGATAGCTCATATGAGCCGTAAAACCAAGTGCTGTTTCCGGCATACATGAAACAGGCAATATTAATTGTCTTGCCTACTGGTTCTGAAAATTATTGTGTGTCAAAAATTATTTCTGATACATTGCAAATATGAGAATGTTCTAGTCTCCCTTTCATCTGGAACTCTGTTAAACAGCTGTCTCTTATTTGTCACAGATACTGTTCTCAAATGAGGTAGAACATTAAAAAAAATTGTTGATACTCTTCAGTTACTTGTTAATTAGTTTTACCTTTCATTCTGACAGAATTTCTTCTGAGCAGTTACAATATACAACAAAGATGTTTCCTCCTATGAACAAAATGATGCCTCCATGTAATAACTAGGTGAAATAAATAGGTGAAAAAAATCTCTTCTAAGTCATTTTTTGTTTCTACCAAACTATTGGACTTGTACTTCATGTAACTGCGTCCTGCCTGTATGTGCAGTCCCTCTTTTGGATTCCTTGGGCACAACAGCAGAAGAAATAATGAAAACTCATAATGATATCAAGGATATAGGAAGAGTAGGAAGATGATGCTTCCTGTCATTGAAACTTCTTTTGACTATCTGTGCTTTTCCTGTATTGTATTTACCTCTCCATTAGAAAGAAGAGATTTAATAATGAGCTTCATATATTACTTTTATATAATTTGTGACTCACGTGAGAGCACACTGAATATCGAAAAGGAGACTTTGTGTTGCCACGTTACTTATGGTTTATGCAGGCAGCAGGACCGGATATGTCTGCACAGCTTCTGAAGGCACCAGAGAAAATAGCTTGCTTAGTGTGGCCTGATGCAGGACTTGGAGAAGAGGCAGGACCATTCCTTTCTGTCTAGGACACACACAGTTCTTGGAACTGAAGTGTGTTTCCCTGCCTGTTCTGTACCGTCTGCTAAATCTCACTAACAAGTCTGTCTCTGGGTATGGGAATATATCCATTGTGTTTGCTCCAGATGGCTACGTTGACATGAGTAGGAGATAAGCACATTAATACTCTGATTACAGCCTTCACAGTATTGTGAATGCACACGTATTTGAAATAAAAATCAGTGAAGACAATTGTCTTTTCATTCCATATAATGAAATAGAAGAATCTATCAGAATAATTCAGGGAAGAAATTAAAGCATATTTGAGAAGAGATAATAAAAATGTGTAAACATGAATGAAAGATAAAGCATGATTTATTTTATGAATGTTCCTTGACTTCCTTTGTTGTTTTACTGAAATCCTGTATAAGCTTCCATCAGGGCTTGAATTTTACTGTTAGATATGCCAACGTAGAATCATAAAATCAACTGGGTTGGAAGAGACCTCCGAGATCATCAAGTCCAACCCTTGATCCAACCCCACTGTGATTACTGGATCATGGCACTCAGTGCCACATCCAACCTCATCTTAAATACCTCCAGGGACAGTGAATCCACCACCTCTCTGGGCAGGCCATTCCAATGCCTGATCACTCTCTGTAAAGAACTTCTTTCTAATATCCAACCTAAACCTCCCCTGACAGAGCTTAAGCCCGTGCCCTCTTGTCCTACTGCTGATTGCCTGGGAGAAACATACAGTTCTCAGACGTAGGACAGCTGTTACATCAAAATGTATTTCTGTGTGTAGAAATCAGGTGCTTTGACAATCATCCAGTTTTATAATCATTGACCTTCATTTCTTCGTACCCTTTTTCTAAATTTTAGGATCTGAATAACCAGTGGGAGTAAATGCCTCTTTTCCCCCTCCCCCAAGACCAGAACAAAAGAAACACATGAATACCTTCTATATGTATTAAGACTTTAATTTCAGTACTCTAGAGGTAGCCACCTGATATATATTTTTTTAATGGAAGAAAACTGTTCTTCCCTCCATACCTGTACAGAGCTTCATGTGTTTAAATTTCCTAACCCGAGAGCAAAGTAATTGAATAAGGACCTGTTGAAATCCTCTATCCAAGGATAATTCTTTACTTTCTTATACACTTGACTTTTAAAGCAGTGTTTGCTGAAGTGACATTGTATGGATAGGTAAATGTTATGTGCAAATGTTTAGACTGGATACAAGATCAAATCTTCTGTATCAACCGTGTTTCTGTTTTCCCTGTAGCTATACTTACTGGTGGACCACAGGTGTGCTGAAGCATTTACCTCTTCCTTTTGATGAAGGTAAGAACTGTATTTTCTCCTTGCCTTGCAAGAGTATCTTGAAAAAGAAATTTTAGTTACAAATGTTTTTTAACTGTATTAGATCCCAAATCTGAAAAAAACGAAAACTTTCCAAATAATGATTGTTAAATACTTCTTTATTTTTTCCTCCCAGTGAGACATGATCTTCCAACTGCAGGTTGCAAGAGCTACCTACTTGGTTAAAATTTGACCTCCATATGTTTATGAGCCCGGGCACACTTCATCCTTTTTTTCTTTTTCTTCCATACTAACGTGTATTTATAGTCTGTGCTGGTGGTTACATTCCTGTTGCAGATGACATGGGAGAGCTAGTGTGTCTTAGTTCTCTGGGCTACTGTGAAGCATCTTTTATTAAGAACTGTCATCATGAAGGGAAATCAAATTATGATGGTTGATAGTGTATACTTATTGAAGATATGCAATGCATCTTCTTCAAGTCATATTTTCTTGTCTCAGGGGGTAAATAACTGTAGAAAAAAATGCCTGGTAGGCTGGCTAGGTGAGCAGGCTACTGGTTTTTTAGATTTTTGCAAGAGTCAGTAATTGTTAGTAAAAATATCCTTTTACTCCTCAGTGACAAGTGCTGAAAATAGACGCAAGTTGACAGTGAAGAAGTTCCACAAATATGAAGAGGAAATCGATATCCACAATGAGTTTTTTAGGCCATATGAGTTGAGCAGTTTTGATGAGACCTTTTGCTTGGCAATGACCAATTCTACACGGTATAGTGGGACGTTTTATGGCTCTAAATCCTTTACAACAGTTTATTTGGTGTGAATTCGATGTGCATTTGATTTATTTGTTTAAATATGTGTAACTTCAAATTTAGCAAAGTTCTCAAAACTAAGTCACAGTAGTGCATGGAAATGTTACTCTAAAAAAAAGTCTGTTAAAATAGTGCTAAATTTCCAGTTATTTTCCATTATGGAGTCTAAGGTTTGGGCACTTGAAGGCTGACAAATTAACGTTTCCCTGTGGACTCTGATCACAGAGCCTACCTTCAACACGATTGTTTTCTAGTTGTTCTGCTCTCATTTTACAGTTTTTTTCTCCAGTTCATCTGGTTCTCACAGCTGGCCAGATATTTTTGGGGTTTTTTGTTGTCAGCCATCAGCTGGATATTCTGAGTATAATCTGAATCATGCTTTAGCTAAAGACTTCTAGGCAGATTATGTTTCATGTACCTTTTTGACCCAATTTGCGTGCTAGCAGCATTTTGAAAACAATATATGAAGCCCTGAGTTACGGGGCTTCTTCAGCATGGGAATGAAGCACATTGTTTTAGCATCTTTCGCCAGTGGTGATATTTGCAGCTGTTTTATGGGACTAAATAATGCAACTGAAAGCTTTTTAAATACCTAGGGAGGTTATATATACACGACTTGTAAAGATAAAGTTAGAACTTGGTATCTCTTTTTATTATGATTGTTTTTTTTTTTTAATTCAAGGATAGGTGTCAGAGGTTGTTCTTCCAGAAAACTTTAAAATTGTATGTGTTGAACTTTGCTCATAAACAGTTTTTCCTTACTATTTTGGCAGAGATTTTATGCCTAAGAATGTGGGAATTGATCCCAGTCCATTTACTGTTCGTAAACCTGATGAAACTGGAAAATCTGTGTTGGGGTAAGTGTGAAATAGGAAATTTTGTTCTGATTTAATAGTAATGAAATTGTAATGAAAATACATAAACTCTATGTGTGTGTCTGTGTAGCCCTTTCTGTGTTACTTGGGAAATAATTCATTGGTGTTATACACCAGTGTATAATTGTACACTTTGAAAATCACATCTAATCTGAGATTTTCATTTGACACTAGGAATTCCTAATTCAGACTTGTTCAATATTTTCTGTTTTCTCATATTCCTGTAAGTGAAATTCATGAGAAGATTTTTATATGTAATACAGAAGTTAATAAAATTTGATCATCATTTCATACTGGTGGCAACTTCATTCTCTATTGGAGATGACAGGAATGCATATTATGTTGAGGAATGATAATTTTTTCATAAAGAGAACATATCCTGAAACAGCAATAAATGCCAATTCAGCATAGTTTTTTGATTAAAAGGGTTATTAAAATATTTACAGATAAAATTATGTAGAACAATTCAGCAGCAGTTGTTGGGACAAATGAATGCTTCATTTAGCTGCTTTTGCATCCTGGACGTGCTTTGTTAGTCTGTTTATTCCACTGCTGTGTTTGATCTGCTGTATCACACAAGGGCTATGCGGACTCTTCCTGAATTCATTCTATCTTTGATACCTCATATGAAGGAAACCTTTTGTCAGTAATGACTAACCCTGTGTAGTCACAACATTGTAAGTTCCTCTGGAAACTTGCTGTTTGGTTGAACACTAGGACATTTGAGTGTCTCATGTTGTTCTCTGATCTCATTGCCAATAAATGTTGAGAGTAGACTATGCTTATCATTAGCAGAACCTGATTTCATGCTACTGATGTTCCCTGGGAATAAACAGGAAGACTGTTCAATTGTTGTAGAGTTTATCTCTGCTAAGAATTTTGAGTTTATTGGTACTTTGAGGAGAAGCTTTATTCTTCCGCTTCGGTATTATGTCAGATCTTGGACTATTTTTTCTTCAGATATTACATTAAATACTTGACTATTTTACATTTTTATCAGATACTTTACTTTAATCTCTCTGCTGTGATTTTTAGGGATTGTTACAACACAGAGAATCCTCTCAGTCAAAGCCACATTCCAGGACTCCCTGGGTATTACTCATACAGCTTGCTCTGCATTGGCTGTATAGCAGGGTAAAAAGAGGCTTCACTCTTCCACCTTACCCATATTTAACCTTTGGTAGAGGTGGTACCTTTGCCTTGCACATTTGTCATCATCTTTTTGATCTATGACATTTCTGAAGGGTTTGTTTATCTCTTCTTGTCTGTGACTGTTCTGGTCCCTAGGGTAATTTGATCTTGACCTCTTCTGAGTACGTGTGAGAGTGGGGTGGGGATAACACTGGATAGCACTAGAACAGGCTCCCCAGGGTAGTGTCACAGCACCAAGCCTGTCTAAATTCAAAAAGTGTTTGGATAACACTCTCAGGCACATGGTGTGACTCTTGGGGTGTCCTGCACAGGGCCAGGAGTTGGATGATCCTGCTGGGTCACTTCCAACTCAGCGTATTTTGTTATACTGTGATTCTATGAACACTAATACCAGGGTTTGGCAACTTGCGCCATTCTTCAGCTTTCAGAAAGGACTGCTTTTCTTGTGACCTTCACCTCAGTTGGAAAAGTAGGGAAGATAACTTAATTTCCTCTAAAAAGAATGCTCATGTATTCGTAACTTTCTGTAAACTTCAGTCTGACAAGATGTCAGGTTCTGCTGAATCAGAAATTGAGCTTGCCTGTGGTATTTTTTCCCTCAAGTCATATTTTCCTGCTTTAAGAATTCTTGGGGGTGGGATGTGCCCTCAGACTCCTCTCAGAGGACTTTCCTACTTGCTTATACATGTTCCTTGAGCATATAAAGTTTAGCTAATTCAGTAAACTGCTATATGAGTTTGACATCAAGAGACAGAACTCTTTGTAACAGTCATGGTGTGCTCCCCTGGAGTTCAAGTGATGCTCATGAGAACACTAGACCTGCAACTCAAAATAGCATTTGCACCAAGCTGTATGCTGTTTTCAAGCCTCCTAGCGTGCTCCTGTCTTCCTTTAGAGTTAAATCATGCACAGTGTCAATGACATATGGACAGCCATATCAGGAAGATGTTTTTTTCCTGTTTCCAGGGATTTGTCTGTAAACTGTCTATTCATTACGTAATGTCTATTTATTAACTGCCTTCCCTGAAAGATTGTGAAAGTGTCTGAGAGGAAAGTGCAACCACATACCCTTCTATGGCCAGTAGGAAAGGATGCAAAGGATGTAGTATAATTTCTGATGAGTAATTTATGCATTTCAGAGCATATACAGTTAAACCCAGTGTTAGCCTACCTACGTTTAAACACTGCATCTTGAAGTCTTCATACAAATGAGGCACCTCTTTATATTGACTGGATTTTCTGGAGTGAGAAATACTGCATAAAGAAATATTGCTGATTAAAGAACTAAGCTGAGGGGAGAGGTATGGAAAAGAAAGGAAAAAAATGACATTATCTTTAGGATTTGGGACCAAGATTAAGAAAGCTACTGGAGTGGATATTGTTGTTAATCAGAGAGTGAAACTTTTTCCTGGATCAAAACCAAAGATATTATGTCTCAATTAATTTTTATTCCTTTTTATTTATTCAGCTATGGGAAGGGATTTTAGTAATGAATCAGAGGATTGGTGGAGAAAAGCTGACAAAATCCTTTGGGCTCTCTTTAAATGCCCCAGAATAAGAAGAGATTGAAGAAAAGAAATCAATCGGGGATTTTAAAAGATGAGCAAGAACTTGTTCTAGAGAATGAAATTTATTTCCCCAGAAAGACTGTAACCAAGATTAGGAATTTTAAATATTCATTGTTAATGTCTTGCTGATTTCATAAATACACACTGCCTTTCCTAATAGGAACAAAAATAATAGAGAAGAAGCTGTACTGCAGCGCAAAACAGCTGCTAGTGCTCCTCCACCCCCAAGTGAGGAAGCAGTCTCAAGTAGTTCTGAAGATGATTCTGGGACAGATAAAGAAGATGAGGGTGCTGTTTCTCAACGTTCAACTCCAGTAAAGGTGACTGATACAGGAGACAATACAAAAATCACAGAGGTAAGAAATTATTGTGATAGGCAAGAAGGCTTAAATTCACATTTCCTTAGGAAAAAAACAGTAAACATTATAGAACAGTCAAAAGTAAAACTCTGAGGCATTTAGTGAAAAAGGTCTCCAGTGTAATTTTTGTGTGTAGATATTACACAACTGCTTATAAACCTTCTCTGCTCTTCTTATTGTGTATTAGTGAAACACAAAAGAAAATAGCACTAAAAAAAAGAAACCTATGGTATTTGAAAGGTGCTCAGATCATTGCATAAAGCATAAAATACATCTGTGTTAGTGTGTTAATTCAGAGCAGTAGTGCACTTCTGGTTATTGTCACTTACCATGCTCTGGCACACATCCAGGTGGTCTTGGAGCATGCAAATAGGATACCTTTTCTTCAAGGATGTACGTGATCTACCTACCCAATCAACATTTAGTCCATGGGAGCTAATCTGGAGCAAATACCCTGAAAGACTTGTAGTACAGGCCTGAGGTCCTGAGCACCACATCTTTGAATTACAAAGCAATTCCTTTTGCATGATGCCACTTGCTCAGGTCAACGTAACTGTAAATTATTGTTCAATCTGTATAAATTTCAACCATATTTATGTGAACGCTTTTAAACTGCTGTTTCATAATTATATGGTCTGGCATTTAAAAAAAAAAAAAATTAAACTGACTCAAAAAGTGTGCATGATACTTTTATCTCATTGGTCCTATGATATTACTCCTACTCAAGTTGAAGATATTGGCAGTGAATAAAATAGTGAAATAAATTGCATAAGCACAGTGAGATGGAAAGAATGTGTATTCTCAGTTGTGGGCTAGTAATCTCTTTTTGCTAGCATGACTCCCACATTCTTGGAATCCCTTGGGTGCTACTTTAATAAAAATATTGAGTTGTATGAAGTATTATGGAAATACCTATTTCATTAATTCAAGTAATCGTTCTTCAAATTCTTTCTTATGCCACTGAAACTGTCTTAGCAAAAGGATATGCTAATGGAGATTACAGAAATTTGGAAAATACTTACGTTGTCGGTGGGGGGGGGAGGTTTTTTAAATCGCAGCTAATTTAAATGGTTAGAGTGTTCTCCTTGTACATGTTACCACTTTTGAAGAAAATTGAGTATTTATGACCTTAGTCAGTATAAAATGTAGTACCTGATAGGCAACAGACAAGAAAACTGGGTTTTTGTTTTTTATCCACAATGCAGATTTTCAATCTGTTCAGTCCTTAGCCTAGGGTTGTATGTTTTCACATAATGGACTTTCAGCCTGCTGTACAACAGTGCCTTCTTCCTAACCATAACAAAGCACTTTCAATGAAATAACTGTGAATTTATGTGGTATTAACTTTGGACAATTTGGATTAAGCCAATACAAGTGCATTTATTTCTGTTTATGCAAGATATTTTATCTGAAAATTTTCCATTACCTCTGAATAGTGGAGTACCTGTTGTCCAGCAAATAGATTTTTTTTAACAGAAATCCAACCTTAAATTTTACTCTTGATTCCTAGTACTGCACAATTTATCTCATGTCGTTTTGCCCCTCTGTTTTGAACACACTTTAACATTCAGACCTAAGGTAACTTTTTTAGGTGTCTAAGATGCTTAATTGAAAAATGTATGTAAACACAAAATATGATTTAAAATATTATTGAATTTCAATTTAGTGAGTTATTTTGATTTTTTAGTAATGCATTTGAAGAAATATATTCCAATTTATTAATATCTTTTCATCCATTGAATTTTAGTCAAAATTTGCATTGTTAATTCATGCTATTCCTTATTATTTTGGGAACACAAACAGCTAGTTCCTATCCACAACTCTGAGAAGTTAATAAATAAAATGCATTTACACTTCCGGTGAGCCCATATCTTTCTTAAGTTCTTTGACTTTGGATCTTTTTGAACTAAAAGAAAACTGTCTTTATAGTTGACTTGCAGTCATATGTGTCTTGTCAGTAAACCCCCTCAGTTTAGCACTGAATCATTAGACAAAGTGCAGTATTGAGGGTGCATTGGTCCCTTCTTATAGTTGACTGACGTGATTGCGTAATGGATAAAATAAAAATAGTTTTGTTCAACCTGAGGTTTGTAATTATTTCAGAATTGACAGCAGGAACTGTGAAAGTAAATGTGGGAGCATGTTCTGAACGAATATGATTTATTCTATATTAAGTTTCAACACAGAACAGAATTTAATAACTGCATCATTATGTTCTAGGAATATAATTTATTCTCCTAATATGTTGTTTTATCTGATGTTATCTTTCAAGAAGTCTTTATGTGTTGGTTAATATTTTTAATACAAAAATATGCAGAAGCTAAGATTACTATTTGTATGAGAAGCTTATTTGGTTTTGTGCGCTTTTGAAATTATTTTTAAGTTTAGAAAGAGTTCTGTGCTTAAAAGCAAACTTTTCTTTGGATGTTGTTATAGTATTCTCAGTTTGAATCTTTCTTCTTATGTTCCAGAATGTAGTGCAATCAACAAAAGATGTGTATGGAGTCAATCTTTCAGATATTCCTTCAGAAGATGATCTTGCAGTATATACTAGGTGAGATAAATTTCCAGTGGCAATCAGTAAAAAATAATCTGAGGTAGTTAAATGCAGTTTGTCCAAGTGCTGTCTTTGATCAAACTTTCGTAAATTATACATTTTAGAGATATTTGGATATATATACTATTTTTTTTAAATGAAACTGTTTTCAGATGTCTCTGTCAACTCTGATTTCAGTGGAAGTTAAGTAAATTCCATAGGAGTGGTCCCATTATTGTAAGCTTTGTAGTCTGTGGTTTTTGCATTTCTCAAATGTTGAATTACACTAATTCAAATCAGTCATAAGTGAAATAGCTTATTCTGCAAAAATGCATACAAAACAATAGAAGTTGTCCTTTTTTTAACATAATGTCTTACTCGTAGAGATATGTGTTAACTGTTACCTTCTACTCAAATTTAAATAGTTGTGTGACTTTTGGAAGGGAATAGTTTGTGACTTTTCTGAATAATACTTAGCTTTTTTTCTTGAAACATCTTGGTCTTCTGAGTTTGAAGTAACTTGGACTCTTCTCTAGAAGACAGTTGTCACCATTCCTGCAGGAGCCATGAACTATCTGCTCCCCAAGAGCAATCAGCAGATTAATGATGCACATTGCCAACAAAAGGCATTGTATCAGGAATGCCGTTTCTGAATTGCCATAATCTCATAGAGAGCACTGGCTACATGTTGCTCTTGTTAAAAACTGTGTACTTACACTATAGTTCTCAAATACTCTCCTCAATATCACAGAATAACACTAAAGCCAAAAAGAAACTGGTTTAAATTTTCGTTTTTTCTTAAACCAGCAAATTAATTTGAACATTTTGAATTTTTTTTTTTAACTCAAACCAAAAGTGAACTGGAATAATATAAGTTATGAATGAACTAGAAGCGAGTCAAAATGTCATTTACTCATTTCCCTGGTGGAGGAGATTCTTTCCTGAACTACAGTGTTTTTCTTCAAAAACTAGTCAGAATAATGGGAATTAAATACTGGAGATTGGTTGGAGAAATTTAGATACAAATTGAAGACCCTCTTAGTCCCTAAAGTCTTGTAACACTGTTGTCAAGTGAGCCTTGCTTATGCAAGACATCAGGAGTGCAAATCAATGACATTTGCTTAATAAGCTAATGTTTCAAACACCTGCTTAAGATGTAGAAATAATGATGTTTGAGAAAAGAGATGTAAGAAATCTACAGAAATCCACAGTCATCTCAGAAGAACACGGTGTATATGTTGAAGTAAATACTTGTGAAACGTGTTGAAATGGCCTTGTGTGCACTTCTGTTTATTTTCTAATGTGTAATAGCAGGGGCTGCCTTGTTATATTTGAAACCTTTTCAATTTTTGAGGGGAATTTTAATTCACTATACGATCTTCTCATCTGGTGATATGTGATGTTTCATCCTGATTTAGTTTGCTAATCCCCTGAAATTTTTTTTTTCTTTTTATTTAAAAGTATTTTTCTGTTAATTTTTCTTTGGGGGTAGCTACTTCTCTTGCAGTTTTTATTTCTTTGAAATTCCCATTCCAACCTATTTCCTAAATGGTGATTCACTTGAAGATAGAACACTTGAATAGAGCTGAAGAGGATGTTTCTCATTATCTCTGAAATTTTTAACTTCACTTATGCCTCTGACTTTAGTTTTTTATTTTAACCACTAGAAAATGGGTGCCAATTTGCCAGTTTTCCTGTGATATAGCAGATAATTACTGCGGTTCTGCAAATGGCCCAGTGCAAGCTGGTGTCTACTCTGAGTCTCTCTGTGTAGACGAACAACTCCATGATAACATCCAGAATTGCAGCTACTTCCCATTTTATAATTTTTCAGACTGGACTAGAATTCAATCTATTGTAACTGTAACACTATAAACCCCATGGGGGCTTTGAAGCTCCCTATTCGTATTTTTTTAAGACCAAAAAAAAAAAAGAAGCTTGCATTTATTTAATTTCCTTCAAGCAATGCAGGTTTTAAAAATAAAACAATTACAAATTCCTTACCTCTTTTAGCTAACAAGACATCGTGCTATTTCTGGTCTGATGTGCTGATTTATGTAATAAAGGATGTCAGTAAAATCTATACTTTCCGAAGTGTACATCGCTTGAGAATAGCAACAATTTCTCTCACAGTATGATTACAGTTATCACATCAAGGTTTTTTTGTGTTATTGTAATAAGGGAAATGGAGATGTAGGATCCTGACTTTACATGATATCCTTGGACATGTTACATGTTTTTTTTCTTTATTAATATTAGGATCTTGCGGATTTAAAGTACTTCAGGTTAAGTTACTTTACATCAACTGATCTGTGTTATAAGCCTTTTTGCAAATGCAAATTAAAAGTAATTTGAATCTATTCAGCCCCTTTTCACTGATGGCTGAGATAATTCTCTTCAAAACAGAAATCACAGAAGCACAGATTGGTTGTGTTGGGAAGGGACAGGAGGTCCCTAAAATAATTTGAGGATGTATGCTGCATATCAACTGTGCATGGTATCTTACTGATATCTGGTAACTTGCTTGTGTACATTTAGGTCTTGCTTGTTTCAAAATATTGAATAATTTAAAGCAAATAATTAAAATACTTATGCCATCAGTTTCCTTTGCTTTTTGCTTTTTAAGCTGGTTTCAGTAGCAAGCTCCTGCACTAGAAGATCTTAATTATTTTGATTTCCACTTATAATTCTCTAATTTAGAAATGTAAGTATTTATTCCTTCAACATCCAAAGTGATGTTGTGTGTTTCTGAGGCTTTTTTTTCTACAGTGTAGAATCTGAATGGAGCAGAAAGAAAAGCTGCAGTAAGTTGTTTAGAAATTTATTGCACATTTGACTTCTGTACACTCTTTCATGCTGTTGATTTTACACTGGTAGTTGTTGCTTGTTAAAATGTAGTAAATATTCGTGAACTAGACCAGTGAGACTTTTTAAGCTAAATGGAAGCCAACTATTAAGAAAAACCTTTTGCCTCAGAAAATTAAAGTATTAAATTACAACTAACATTTACTTTTCCATCACACAAATGTGTTGGAGAGTGAACAAATTTAGTGCAAGATAACTACGTATACAGATATTTGAAACCCTCTGACTTTTCCTTTTAGGCAGAGTGACTAAGATTAGTGATAAACTGCTTTTTAAAAAACTTTGTTCCACTTCATTGCCAAGAAAAAAAGCCATGACAGTATTTGGCTTTGTCAGTGTCTTCCATCAAATATTTGAGATGGGGGATTTGTCCCAAAAGGTTGTGCTTGTAAATAAGTGATCTGGACTAACAACATTTCAGATGAATAAACTGGATTGAATTTGGCAGAGGACTGACTGAAATCTGAAACTTGAGAGACTTTGTCTTTTTCTGATTTCATCTAAATGATTGTTTTGACAAAGCATAGGCAGTTGACTGTAGAGGGCTGTCTGTTTCTTCAGGAAGGCCTGTTTCTATCCCATGACATACTAGATGACACCAATTGATTAGCAAGTCTGTTTTCAAAGGAAGTTCTGAGTTCACACATGAACCCACTGTGAACTTTTAAAATCCCTCTTGCTCACCAGACAGGTATGTCGTGATCGGTGCATTTTATAACACAACTCTAAACCTCTTTTATAGTGTTAGTTTCTTTCATTTGATTAATTTTTTTATGATAGTTCTTTTATGTCTTTGATTTATTTTTCTGTCTACTGCTTTTCACAGGTTTGTTCAGCTTGGACAGAGTCAGCATAAACAAGACAAGGGCAGCCAGCAATTTTCCTCAAAACACGACTTGGATGGGGTTATAAATTTGTAAGTATTATTCTTCTTTATCCCTTTAGCCTGATTTTGCTTTTGCCATTAGACATGAAAAAATATCAGGTAAATTTGGTGCTAAATTGTTTGAGAGTCAGACATTTTTTTTTACTGCATAAAGGGATTCAGTGCACAGCATGAAGAACTGGGTGGGTTTTTTTGGTTGGCTTGGGTTTTGGGGGGTTGTTTTTTGTTTGTGCTCTTTTGGGGGGTGTTGCTTTTTATTTGTTTTTTAGTTTTGGTAGCATCAGGGATTTTGTATTCAGAAGTCTTAACAATCCTGAGTTAACACAAAGCACTGAAGCTACCAAGTTTGTAGGGCAATTTCTTCTTGCTATGATTACTTTCGAAAGAGACAGTTTGAAAGACTGGTTGCATATTCTTCATTTAGAAACATTCAAAGTTGCACTTGAATTTTATTAGTATTAGTAAAAAAAAAAAAGGTTCATGATATTATCCAAGTGTTTAACTATTAGTGAAGCAGGTCTTAGAGTTTAGATGATCAAGTCCTAACTTCCCAGTTGACAGCTTCCTGTATTATAGGCAGCTTAAAGTTTCACCAAGACAATGCATATTTTTATTTACTTTTGCCTCTGGGGTACATGATCTTTTATCCAACAGGCAGTTTCTTTTTTTGTAATTGCAAAATCTTCTGGCATGTTAGACAGTGTAGGAGGTAATAATTCCTTTCTTAACCCTTCAAAAGTAGGCTAAATTTTCCCTCCATGTTTTGCTGCTGCAAAATAAACACATTAAAAAGAATCTGTACACAGAATTTTGGAGGCTTTCGATAGTCAGATGTTATGGTTTTTTATATTCCCAAGTGTTTTTTCACTGTATTTCTGAATAGTAGAAGTGTAAAAGTCACAGAGCACACAAATCTGTGCCTGCTGTCACTCCTCCTCTTGTAGCCATGTAGATCATCTTTCTCTACCAGTTCTACCAAATATGCTCCTCTGTGCAGACCTGAGAGGTAATAGGGTATCTTATAGTTGGTAATTTCTTTTTTCTGGAAGTGTATTTTTATACAACTTAAAAGTTTCCTTTGGGTTCTGTTCTGTAACTTTTTAAAAATGTTTAAATACTTTTTGGATGGTGACAGATTATTCTTTCCATAAAAGTCATAAATGTAGCCCTTCTTTAAAGGCATGTTGTTCAATTCTGAAACAAGGAAGCTTTCTCTTACAGAGGTGGAATTGCTCCTCTGAATCAGGAATTTCCTTTGAGAATACTAACTTTTTAGAGATAAAATAGAATGAACTGAGATTAGGGAGAGAGGGAGGGTTTTCAGTAACAGCAGTTGAGACACATTCTGCACTTGTTTCTCAAGGAGCTCTTGAAGAATTTGAAAAATTATGGTAACTTGTATTAATTTGATGCTAAGTGCATTTTGAATTGAAAAAAATATGGCAAGTTTAATTCTCCAGTAGTTCCTTCTAGATGCAAATGCAATTAAACCCCTGTTCTTTTCATAGTAAAATGAAGTACTCAGTCTAAACTTTGGTTTCTCGTCAGCTGTGAGATATAATTTAGGCTTAGGTTAGTTGCTGACGTTTCCACTCTTTCCAAGAAAAATCTTTTTGAATAACCCCACACATCACAACCTTAAAACACTTGGCCATTTTTATCAAATAGATGAAGTCAATACAAAAAGAAATACTTCTTATTTTTATAGTGTCACTTCAGTGAAATCTGTGAACTCAGATATGAATTGTAGAAAGGGTGAAGAGAAAGTTCTGGACTAAATTTAGAAACTGTAAGTAGAGATTAGAAATAAAAAGTGGATACTTGAACAGGGACTGCTATGATGCAGTTAAATAATCCTGAAGTTGAGTGGAAGGATATTGAAATTCTTCTTTTTGTTCTTAGAAATTCTATGAAGAAAAAAAGGTAGAATTTTACTTAGAGCTAAATAGAACTAAGCAAAGCTGGACTACTATTAGCACAATCTATTATACTGTATGTGAAGAGATACTTTGAGTACTGGAGTATAATTACTGTGGGCTGACACAATGCACCTGTTCCTAATTCCGTAGTACTCACTGTGGTGTGATATAAATAATACTGTTGTAAAAATATACTCTTAAAACCTTTTCAAATGTACTTCATGCTTTTATCTGGGAGTACAAGAAATTTTATTCCCTGCTGAACAGGGAATTGAGTGTTTTGATTCACTGCAGCACAAAAGAAGAGTGTGGACATGTCTGAATGTCCTTATAATAGAAGAGCAGGTGGTGCACATGTCAGGGTCCACGCTGTCTTCAGTGCCTGAACTAAGCGTAGCCTGTGCAAATTAAATGCTCTACTGGGGTATTTTACCCTATAATACCACTTTAAATATAAAAGTAAAAATAAAGCAGTATATTTTATCATTTTAATGAAGGAGTTTACCATCCTAACTACTTATGAAAGCTATTACCTGAATTTAGAGCAATTCTCTTGTTCATTCAGTACTTCATATGACTTTGTTAATTTAAGGGATATTTCTTGGGGGATTACATAAAAAATAGCTTTATATTTATAAACATGGAATTATAACTGTAGTAGAGAAAAGGTTGGTACCGAACTTGTCATCTTTCCGTGTGCTTAAATCCTAGGATTTCTTGGGGGTTCCTTGTGTTGAACAAGAGAAGTAAATGAATAAAAGATGTTAGAGTGTTAAGTACGTTTATTTTTTTACATTAAACACTTGCCTAATATCTTAATGGCTTCTTGACACTGCTGTGGAAATAGTGAATCAAAAGGCATCATAATTAATCAGCAATTGACTTTGAAAACTAGTAGTTATCTTGGGTTCTCTATCATGTTGATAGTTTCACAATGGTGAAACAGTGGAGGTTTTTTGCATGCTCTCTGCTTCAAGTACGCACCCCAGTATGTTTATTCACATCAGAAAGTTAGAGAAACTTCAATTAAAGTGTTTATTAACAAAATAGGGACGTCTTATGTATACTCTTGGAAACTATAGGTGAATAAATTGTTTGCCTTCTGTCATCTGTTTACACTAATCTTAACTGTCTTTTCCCGATAAGGTGGCAGTCAGGGTTTCCTTTAAAAAAAACCCAAAGCAAACAAAAAAACCCCAAAACCACAACAACAAAAAAAAGAAAACCAAACAATTAAACAGCCATATTCTGCTCTTCAGTAGAGCACCTTCTTCCTATACAGCCCTTTGTCAGATCAGCATCTTCAGCAACGACTTGAATACAGGACTCAAAGGAATACTAAGTTTACCAACAACACTAAATTAGGAGGAGCTGTCAACTCCCTCAAGGGCAGAGAGGACCTGCAGAGAGCCCTCAGCAAATTGGAGCAATGGGCAATCACCAACTGTATGAAGTTTAACAAGGGAAAGTGCTGGATTCTGCACCTGGAGCAATGGTTGTGTGTAAAGACTAGAGAATGAGAGGCTGGAGAGCAACACTGTGGAAAGGGACCTGGGGGTCCTGGTCAATGTCAAATTGAAGTCAGCAGTGCCCTGGCAGCCAGGAGGGCCAACCACGTCCTGGGGGGCATCCAGCAAAGCACTGCCAGCTGGTTGAGGGAAGGGATTGTCCCACTCTGCTCTGCACTGGTGTGGCCTCACCTTGAATATTGTGTGAAGTTTTGGATATGCAGGGGGAGCTGTATGAGGAGCAGCTGAGGTCACTTGATTTGTTCAGCCTTGAGAAGAAACTGAGGTGAGACCTCATTGCAATCTACAACTTCCTCATGAGGGGAAGTGGAGGGGAAGGCACTGATCTCTTTGCTTGTGACAAGTGACAGTACTCAAGGAAAGGGCATGAAGCTGAGTCGGGGAAGGTTTAGGTTGGATATCAGGAAAAAGTTTTTTATCCTGAAGTTGGTTGAACACTGCAACAGGCTCCCCAGGGAGGTGGTCACTGCGCCAAGCCTGTCAGAGTCCAAGAAGCGTTTGGACAATGCCCTCAGGCTCATGGTGTGACTCTTGGGGTGCCCTGCACAGGGCCAGGAGTTGGACTCAATGATCCTGATAGGTCCCTTCTAATTCAGCAGATTCTGTGATTCTGTTTTGGGGTTAGTGGGCTGGTGTTCTTTCTTTTACCTTAGAAGTCTTATTTGGATTCTATATGTCAGCAACATTGAAATCATAACCTCTAAAAATATGACGGTAACAAATTTGTTTGAAATATGGCAGGAAATTTAGTTGTTCCTACATAGGGTATTATGGTGTTGTTCAATTTGGGGTTGTGTAGTACTGACAGTCTCTAGCAAAAAAAACCCAAAAAAGTATTGAAAGTTGTGCCACCTTATCCCATCTACTTTTAGACATTCTAGTGAAAATTCTCTGACCCTTCTTTAGCTTCTCTGTGTTGTGATAAATTTCTATTCATCAGTTTAAGGTAACTGTATTCCTCAATCTATTTGAAAAAATAAGTCTAAGCTTTTCCAGAAAGGAACACAATATTCCTCTTTCATTTTGTTTGTTTGTTTGTTTTTAACTGGTAGTTCTTTTGATACTTGTTTTTCCTTTCCTATCTTTAGGTTCCTTTGTGTGTTCGATCTTTAAATTTTGAATTAGCTTGTGGTCAGTGTAAATCGTTCCTACTTAAAAGATTTATCTTTCCTCGGATATCATCTTTCTGTATCAGGTGTTCTTTCCTTTTCTCATATTCCTTCTGTCCGCACTGTAAAGAAGCTGCTTCTAATTTGGATTGTAAAATGCTTATTTAAATGCATACCCGTGTAAGGAGAATCTCTTGTTTCTCTAACCTTTGAAATTGTACACACCTTTAGAATGTCAGGTAATTGTTGTGGGACCTGGATGCAATCCAGTTTTTGCTCCTGCTTGGTTCTGCAGGATACAAGTTGCAGTATTATTGGGCATGGAAGAAGTTTTCTGTTTTTCAGTCCTCTCCATTCACAAACAATGTGACTGAAACTCTATTGTATGGAGGTGTTGGTGTCTAAGGAAGGAAAATTCAGTTTAAGGCTCTTTCAGGAACACAGCAAGCAATTTAAAGGGATATCATTTATGGAAAAAAAATTCAAAAAACCTAAAAAGCAACCCCTCTATATTTACCAGAGTTTTGTAAGTGAGATATCATAGCATCCTAGAATGCTTTGGGTTGGAAGGGACCTTGAAGACCATCTGGTTCCAAGCCCCCCTACCCTGGGCAGGATCACATTCCGCTGGACCAGATTACTCAAAGCCCCATCCAACCTGGCTTGAACACTTCTGGGAACACTTCTCTGGGCAACCTGTTTCAGTTCCTCACTGCACTCACAGTAAAGAATTTCTTCCTAATGTCTAATCTAAACCCACCCTCCTTTAGTTTAAAGCCACTACCCCTTGCTGTTTCACTACATGCCCTTGTAAAAAGTCCCTCTCCAGCTCTCTTGAATCCCCCATTAGTTACTTGGAAGGCTTTTGTAAGGTCTCCTCAGAACCTTCTCTTCTCCAGGTTGAAGAACCCCAACCCTCTCAGCCTGTCTTCATAGGAGAGGTGCTCCAGCCTCTGTTCATCTTCAAGGATATTTACTTAAGATTCAAACAAGGCAAAAGAGTTCATTTTTTTTTCTTCTTTAGATATACTGTAGAGACTTGAGGAGAACTAATCAATGTTGAAACAAAAGGTGGCTTTCTGGTGACCTCTATTTTTCTGAGAGCTAAGTACATCACCATGCACTTTTTTTTCAGAGTATGGATTGTCCTCATTGTAAATGAAGATTTTAACTGTGTCATCTTCTACTTTAGAGACAGTGTTACTCTTGGTGAACACATGACACTGTGAAGCAAACATGCTTACAAGTGGAATGAAAATAATTGAAAGATGCATGTCAAGGGAGCTGTCCTTCATGACATAGCGTTTATGTTCCTATCTGTGTAATTTTCACTAGGAGGTCATTAAGCTCTAGGTCTCTAGGGAAATCTGATAGCCAAGTCATAATGTGCTCTCCTTCATAACTATTCTAAGATGTTAAACTTATTAAGTAGAATAGATTTTTATGTGAATAGTGTTAGAGAAATTACTTTTAATTAAATTACTGGATAATACAAGCACTCTACAAATAGTTACAGCTTAATACAGGGTTATTAATCAAAATTGTCATGCATGAACATGCGGTTCTTTCAATATATTTTTATCATGTTGAAGCAAGTAGGTGTAAAATTGAGGTTTAGTTACTAAATTCTCAAAATGAAATGCACTTTGCTGCCCAGCTTCCATTGTGCTTAAGGAAAGGACTTTTGATTCATTAGTGCTTCAGAAATGTCGTATCTTTAGAAAACAATCAATAAATAGAGAAGGCATCAAATTAGTGTTATGGCTCTGTTTTGTTCTTTTGTTTAATTGTCTGCTAGCTAGTGGACTAGACAGACCAGCTGCGTTTGAGTAAGTGTCATCTTTTGGTGTTAGATGGTGACACTGGTAAGTTAGTACAGTGTGCTAGTGTCAAATACCATTGCTGCAGTCTCAACTTGGATGCTTTATGCTAGTTAAATAAGTACCTGCAGAAACAATGGATGCTTTGAAAAGCAATCTACTTTTAAAGTATCTAGATATAAAGATAGATAAACTAATGTTTTTTACCAGTTCTGAAAACACCTACTTTAAGTAAACTAGAAGTGGTAATGAGAAAAAACTAGCACATTGTTGAGAAAAAAAAATTGAAGTTTAAGTATGCAGCCAAACTCTGTGGGTGACTGGTGATTTTACTGTCTCAAGTTCAGTAGTATTCCTTAATAAGTAAGTCTATCACTGCAGTCGAAATATAATCAAATGAATGTATAGCGATGCAAAGCTGAACTATTAAATTGAAAACTATTACTTTAATCTGGAAACCATTTTATTTGGTATACCATATTGCAGTTGTAGTGGAATATTAGGCTGTACTGTACTACATGGCACTGCAGTCATTTTTTAAGACTAATGAACTGTCATCTGATGAAACATCCAAAACACAACATATTTTAATAAAATAAAAGGCTGGGGGAAAAAAAGGGAATGAGATTTTTTTGGCACTTTTAATGGAGATCCTGATTTAGAATGTGTCAAACATGAGTTTGTGCTCATAATGGAACTAGAAGTTTATTATGACATTTCATTTTTAGAAGGGCTTTGCCATTGCTCGAGTGTTACAGGTCTTCCTTGTTTTTTCCCTTTAAAAGATTCTACACACAAAAATAACTTCGTGTCTTTTGAACAGCACCCAGATAGTGAGTCATGACTGTAGCTCTGTGGAATATGACTGTGATGCTAATATCTGAATCTCTGTTGCAATTGGGCCAGTCAACATTTGCATTTGGAAATAGTGAGATTTGACAGTAAGTTGCCACTGTACTTTTTAGCTGGGAAGTTTTGAGCCCAAAAACATGTGCATACACTAATACAATATTTAACAATAGCATTCTGACTTTTTTTTTCAGCCACTGGCACTGTCTACTACTCCAATATGCTCTTATGTAGAGTACTTGGAAAAATTTTCTCAAGAATCCAAAATAATAGATGTCAAATGAAAACCTAGTTAAAAAATCTCAGGTATTAAACACCGTTTTGGTAGAGCTTGGAGCTCTACATTAATGGCAAGGTGACAAGGTTGGTTAGAAAATAACAAGTGTATGAGTAGAGATAAATACACTTGGTTGTCTGATAATGATGTGGAGGAGGCAAGCAGAGAATGACTGATCACCATTTCTCCCAGGGTAGGAATTCTAAGCAACCCAAGTCCATGATGACAATTAAATGAGTGTCACATCAGGCACAGTTAAGGCATGGAACTTATTCCCACAGGATTCTGTTGATTGCTGAAGATATACTAGAGAAGGGATTGGTTAGTACCTGTTCTGTCTTAACAGTCTGTCCTCAAACCTTTCTGCTTGTTACTCCATGAGACAACTACTGGGCCCAATGAAATTTTTGGTCTACCTATGAGGAATGATCAAATGTAGGAAATTTTTCAGTGTATGTGGTTGTTGGAAAGTGAGTCCAGAATTTCCAGAATTGAAATCTTTGGGTTGTACTGAATACCAGGGCAGCTTTGTTTATATAATTTATAAAGCAGAAGTATTTTAATAGCTATCTAGAAAGTAGATATAGCTATGCAGAAACTAGCTTCTCCAGCTGAAATGTGAACTGAAAATATATGAAATTGATGCCTTAGAGAACTCTTTAAAATGTGTATGTAATTTTACTTTATAAGTGAGAAATAAATAATTTCTCCTGTTTAGTGTTTTCTAGATGCATTGCATCAGCTGTTGTAGATAATCATAGTTTGGTCAGGTTTTTTTTTCTTGGAGTTAGTTTCAAACTTTGATTTCCTTTAAAGCAAGTAGTATTGACAGAAGGAAAAGTTAATGTATAGGTTACCTTCAGATGGCAACATATCAGTCATTGAATGTTTTGTTGTGAATGCAAACTGATATGCTATCACACAGGTAAAACATCTGTACTGTTCAACTCTGGCAGTATTTTAGAAATAAATTAATGAAGTGTTGCTGGAAATGTAGAGACTGTACTTACCAATGCAGCTTTCACAATACCTGAAGTGCTTTAACGTAAAGTTACTTACTGTACAGATACTTCTAGTGTTTATTCATTTATTATGTATGGAGTATAAATAGTTCTGTTGCTACCTTGCAGTTGGTTGTGGAGTTCATTGTGGAGAACACATTGCTGCTGAAGAGTTTGGCTTAGAGCCATAGAATATTAGAAGCAGGAAACCATTCTAGAGGTCATCTTTCTCCCCTGCTCAGAGGGGCACCAAATTAGATGAGCTTGCTTGGGGCTACGTACACTTGACTGTTGAGTATCCTTAGGGAGAGAAGTTCCACAGCCTTTCTGAGCAACAACAGTGACTGACAACCTTCACAGCAGAAAAAGTTCCCTTGTATCTAATCAGAACATCCCGTGGTGCAGTTTGCATTTTTTGGGGGGAATTTATCTTTTCATCACACACTCCAAGGAAGAGTCTGGGTCCACACAGACACCTTCCCACTGGATAGCTGCAGATGGCAATAAGTCCCCTTTAGCTTCTGTTCTCCTGGCTGAACAACTTTGCAGTATCTCTTCATATGCCGTGTGCTCCAGCTCTCAAGTCATTTTGGTGACCCCTCCTGGACTCATCCAGATATTTCATTGTCCGTGTTGGAGAGCCTCGAAGTGGGCCCAGTGCTCCTGATATGGTCTCTTGAGCCTTGAATAGAGAAAAACAACCACTCCTGTTGACCTTCTGGCTATGCAGTTTTCAAGAGCTAACAGCTGAAAAACCAGCTTCTACCTGAGTCTGACCACAGTGCTTAGAAAAGATCTGACAAACTCAAGTTCTTGTAAACTTTCAAACTTTGTGTGTTTCTCCTGAGAGGTTTAAATATTAGCATTCAAATATGGCATTTATTGTATGAAGATGATTTTAAAATATTTTCATAAAATATCTGAGTGCTGTTGCTGATAATAAATTGTCAGCAATATTATTGTCCTAGTAATTAGATGGAAATTTCTTACTTGCTAAATCCTTTCACTGTTTTGGTTCAGAGTATAATCACTTGCTTGTTGTAATTGCTCCTAAGTGGATAGCTCAGTAAAGTCTTTCTATTATCTGCCATAATGCATGGCACAGATCTGTTTCAGCTGGGGTGCTTACTGACCGTGGCAGATCTGAGGAAGGATGAAGAAATGAGGGCAGGATGGAGGGAAGTGAGAAAGTATTCCGTAATGAGATTAGTGACAACTTACCTAATTACCCTACTTGGGAAGCTGGGTCTTATCAGGTCTGCAGTAGCAATAAAAATCTAGGTGAATGAATTATCTAGTGGGAAGTTGCCCTTTCATTGACTCTCTCATGTGTATTTCAAGGCAAGGAAATACTTTTCTCCCTCTGTGGAAAATTTTTAGGTAAAGTTCTAAGTATTCTGCATGTTTGTCTTTTTCCAGAGTACCAATCTCCTCCTTTTCTCAAGACAATATTTACGAAGTCCAACCTCCGAGAGCTGATAGGAAATCAATAGAGATTTTTCATGCGCACATTCAGGCCGGAAGAGGAAACATGCAGCCCCTGGGAAAAGATGACTTCCTCATGTACAGAGAGTACATTCGGAACAGATACATGTAAATCTGAGTTGGATTCTCCCGCCAAGTCTACTGTACTGATAGGTCATAAGAATAATTTTAGAAAGGAGATCAAGATTTGTTCTTTTGCAGTAGTGAATTTATTATCTGACTTTTCTATTTATTATTCTTTACTGTTATCCATTTACTGTATTGTGCTTTGGGGAAAGAAGTGATATAATATTTAACTGTAAGAGAAAGTGCATTTTAAGAGGTTAAGTGAATAATCAGAGCACTTACAGTCACTGAAGAGTATGTAGCAATTTATGGCAAAGAAAATATTACATCTCTAGTTTTTATATTAATTTTATTACATTGTTACATTTGCTAATAGAACGGAAGTGATTTGTACACAAGAATCAGAAGAGAATAGTTTTCTTTCTCCTTGTTCTATGACAACAAACAATCTTGTTTTTACAGCACAATGTTTTCTGATATTTCTTGAGATTTTTAGTGCTGAGTGGTGGAATGACTGCTTGTAATTTGCTGCTGCCTTAAGCAAAAGTGAAAAATATTTGGCTGATGTCAAAATCAAAATTTACATCAAGACTAATAAACTTTGTAACCCTAATATGGGTCAAAAATAATCTCTCTGGTTCTATAGCTACAGAATCTGGGCCACATGCAGCTTGAAGATGATTTGTGACTAATTATCACAGGCTTCTAGTAGGAGTCTGAGGTGAACCATATACTGACTGCATCTCCAAATGAAGGAATGCTCTCCACTCTACTGGGTTTGGACTCTCAGAGGATGCAAAACTATCCTGTCATTTTTCTGTATGAGAGAAATTATCATTTTTGCAGCACACTCTTTCCATCCCTGTATTTGTGCTCCTGTGAGATGCCTTCAGGTTCAAGCCTACAACCTCCCAGGAAATAGGCTCATTTGGGCTTGTAAGTAAAACACTTCTCAAGTAAAAAAAAAGAGAGGGGAGGAGCCTACTATTTGCAACTGCAAGCTAAAATTCACAGCACTTTCTAGCCCTTTGCCTTGAACAATACTGACAGTATCAGCAGCATTCCTGACAAACCATGTTATTCCACGAGCTTGTACAGACCATATTTCAGAATTTTCTGGAGTAGCGGAATAACTGTTTTAGGGATGTAGCCAACTGCCTGTAGCAGATGTAGCAAACATGTTTGTTGTGTTCATAGTAAATTGCTTTTCAGGCAGCTGTTGTAGATTCTTGGCTGCATGCTGCAAACATGTTCTGAATATGTTTGAATATTTTATGCAGGAAGTTGCTCCTCTGTCAGTAATTCAATGTAAGAAAAAATGCAGTGGATAAAGGGAAAAAAAGTTTCTTGTGATAAAAGTTTGTGTGTTTCAGGGAATGACTTGTGTGCAGTCAGTGAGAGAGCACAGTACCTTGAGCTACCAAGGCGTTTTGGTGTACATTCTCTTTTGTTAATTGATTAATAATACTTTGAGACAAATTGTTGTACTTTTGAGATACAAGAATGAATTGTCACTTTAGATACTACTTGATTGCACTTGTCAATGTTTTTTTCCTCTGGAAAAAAAACCTGTACTGAATTCTTTTGTCCAGTGTGAAAATAATTTGAAGGAATAAATGCTTGCTTTGCAAAAATGTAGAGCTGGAGTCTATGTCTCAGTGAGACAAATGCACACTTTTCTTACTGCACTTCAGCTACTGGAGAGAATGTTTTCTAGACTATCACAGTCCTTACTGTTGTTGTTCATAGATACTGGTAGTTTGTAGAAGTTATCCTTGAAAGCACACCACTTAACCACAGGTAACACAAAGGATGATACTCCGTTTTTCATCAACCAATGCTGTTGTTGCAAAATACAGGAATTGGACTAATTTTGCAGCTCTAAGAGAAAATATGTTCAGCCTGCAGCAATTCAGACACTCCTCAGGAGAAGAGGATTAAAGGAGCTTGTTTTACAGTTCTGAGAGGTGAATGACATCTCAGTCCATTATCTGTAAAATAATGCCAAGCTTTTCAGTGTCTTGCTAAAGGTGTGCTGTGACTGTCCTGTTGTGGCATCCCCTGGAATTTTTTAGTATATACAGCTGCCACTCGTTTATCATAGCTGCTTGTAGGCATTTAAGCCTTGTGCTTTACTTTCTGTGATAAGATGCTTGGGTATTAATATTCAGGTGATGACTGAATATTCAGTATGAGGTACTGTCATTGTACTCATAGCAGCTGTTAAGAGTACTTCAGAGTGCCAGTGCCAACTGTTAGTAGGTTTGTTTAAAAAAAAAAAAAAAGGTGATGCAGAAACTTAGACTCACAGCTTAACCCTGGGTAAACTCATCACTCTGAGTTGATCTGCTGCTTAGTGCATGTAAATGATTATTTTGAAAAGAAAATAAGCTCAATTGCTCATCTAACAAGTTCAGTTGGGTGAAGGACTCCAGAAATGCTGCCTCTGCATCTACCTACTTTATCCGGTTCTTGTGATAATAAGGTTCAGTTCTCAAGAGTGTTAAAAGTTCAGAAGTTTCAGAAGCTGAGCAAAAAGTGTGTAAAATAAGTGTGAACACAAAAAGAGTGGGCTGTGTTGGCTCTGAAGAGTAACATGATGCTCTTTTCACTCTTAAATGCTATTGATCACCTTTAACCTTAAACTATGTGGACAAATAAAATATTTGAGAAATGTGTTGATTTTCCTTCAAAATATATTTAGTTTGTTGTTCAGTGTGTTTGAAGGTTACATTGACATACAGCTGTTACATTGACATACAACTCCAAAATGTACACCTGGAGAATAATGGCTTTGAGTTAATTTCTTGTGGAATCAGGAAGCACAAATACCGGATTAGGACTGTGTCATTTCTGTACCAGTGCTTTTTAATGCCAGTCCAACAGCTTAAGCTTCATGCTGTGACCCTGTGCCATCAGTAGTGGTTATTTTCCAACGCTTTCATTGGTAGTTTTCTCTCCTTTTGAGTTTTGTCTCCACTTGCAAAGCCCGCTGACTTTTTGTTCTCTTCCTCTTATTTTCCAGAGGGTCTCAGCTGTGGCCCTGAAATAGGACCCTTCTAATGTTCACACAGCTGCCAGCTACCAGGGGAGGAAAGCAAAAGAGCTGTGTGTAGTTATGGGGTGACATTTGGAGCAGCTCTTTATTTTGTTACTATCTTCTTGAGATTTTTGCACAGGATGCCAGAAAGGTTCTGTTGGCTTTCATAGACTCAGTGCAGCCTTCACTTGTATAAACTCCAAAGCATGTGGAGTCAAATTGTTACGTTTTACAGTCAGAGGAAATACCAGCTTCACTCAGGAGATAATTTCATTCTCCACAGGGGTTTCACCCTATCAGTGGTCACTGAATAATTACATGAACAAGTCCAGTTCACTGAGGATAAATCTAAGGTATGTACACAGTAGTGTTCTATTTGCTGGCATAATTTCAATCCAAGTGATTGCCTGGAGCCTGATAGGAAAAAAATACCATGTGCTTTGCTCCCAAATGCCTCCCTCTGTTTTGTATATATTTAAAAATCTAATTAAAATTGTCACTCTTGGTAGTGATTTAAAAGTGATGTGGAACTAGTGCAATAAGTTACAAAATATTAATTAAAAAATTATACATTGAAATTACAACCCTTGCAAATATCGATAATTAGCAGTTCCCTTCTGGAGTTCTTCAATCTACATGCTACAAAGAAAACCATTGCAGCTGCTAATCTGTCCACTGGAATGAAGTAAGAGAGTGCTGAGAAAAGGCAGGAAAAACAATGTTTACTGTTACTATGTATTGCTCCTCCAGAAGTTCGTCGTCTTTGCTATATCTGACCCAAAGGTTGACTAGAACATTTAAATTCCGTTTTGTAAAATGTATTCGTCTTTGAAGAATAGAGAGCTAGTGTAATAAAGGTAGGACAGCCAGCAGCGTTTAATGAGCCATCTCTGATGTTCCATTTGCATTTTCCCATTCAGATGTAGTTGTGCTCCCAGCACTGAAGCCCAGTGTGGTTTTTAGCCATTGCGATAGCCACAAACTTTGCATCTGTGGTTGTCTTCCCATTTTTAGCAGGCAACATGTAAAAGATTGGGTGAATGCTTGCAACATCCAAATCCTCATCTGAACTTTTTGGTAGCTTGTTTGATTTTTTTTCACCATCTGTTTCTCAGAATCTTTTTTCTCTGACAGAACTGTGCCACAAGTTGTAGTTTTCCCACGATACCCATCTCCTCCTTTTGGAGTTATCAGTTCTTGAAGCAAGACTCTGTAAATTTTATACTTTTATTGAAAAACCCTAATGCTTTCTTCAGCAACCCATATCTCTCCCTTTTAAATGCAGGCTGTGCCATCATCTGCCCTGCATGATTTCCTGCCTCCTGTGGTGACAACAGGCCCGTCTCTCTTGGGTTCTGTGAGCCTTGGTAACATATTCTTGAGAAGTGCTGTGCTTGGGTACAGGATGTTAGTGCTTGAACAAGCTGTAGGCATCAGTTCATATCTTTTCCTCTAGAGAAAATCAAGAGCTGCTCTAATTAAGGAAGTAAGAGAGCATTTAAAGTGGTCCCCTCTGGCTGTCTCTAGCCCTGCTGCAGCAGCACTCTGCATCCAACTGCGTGGAGTTATCCAAGGTGGAGGGAGGTGGTTTTTTTGCTCGTGCTCCCTATAAAGTGGATCCAGGCTGCTTGAATAAGCCAGTGTTGGCACATGTCAAGGCTCCCTGGCGTGGTTCAGTGTGAGATTTTGCAGTGACAAACCTGGCTCGGGTGCCTTGAGTTTTTTTATCCTTTCCATTTTGATGCCTCTGTTCCCTCCTGTGCCTATTCCTTGACATAAGCAGCTGGCTCAGACATGCAGAGGGCTGGGGCTTGCATCGGCGCTTCCTATGGCTGTTATCCATTCTAAAACCAACAATAAGTGTGCTGTGGGGTTAAGCTTAAGTGAAGATTCTCCTTCAGCAGACAGGGCCCTGTCATCCCAAAGACAGCTCCCAGTCTGGCCAGGGACATGGCAGGACACCAGTCACACATACACGTGAAACACGATGGTCCTTCTGGCTGTGCTGGTTACAGGGAGGAGGATGTTTCTTATGATTGTTGACAAACCTGGGCAATTAGCGCAGTAAATATTTACTGTAAACTTTACTGGTGTAAACAGCATTCCTAAATCATTATGCACACCTTACTTGCAGGGCTGTGCTATGGTGAATATCTTAGCCCCTATGTGTCTGTATGTTTGACATCTGTGTTTGACGTTGCAGCTATACTTGGCAAGGGATTTTCTTGGTGTTGAATTGCTGTTGGAGTTGTTCTATGGTATAGAGTGGTTAAAAGTTTTGGGTTTGGGGTTTTTTTTTGTAGCCTTCATAAGCAGTTTTGCCCTACCAGGATGTTAGGTGAGGTATTTTCATACTTCTGCCCCTTCCAGCCTGTGCTGACCTATCTGTCCCAGCAGCCTGTTTAGGAACCTTTCTGCCTTTGGTTATAGACTCATACAATCATTTCGTTTGGAAAAGAACTCTTAAGATCAAGTCCAACCATTAACACAACACTGCCAAGTCCACCATCAAACTGTGTCCCTAAGTGCCACATCTAAATGTCTTTTAAATGCCTCCAGGGATGGTGATTCCACTGCTTCCCTGGGCAGCCTGTTCCAATGCTTGAGAACCCTTTCCATGGAGAAATTTTCTCTAATATCCCATCTAAACCTCCCTGGTGCAATTTGAGGCCCTTTGTTGTTACAAACGAGGCGGTTGCATTGCTGCACTGAGGAAGGCATTGCACTAAATGCTGATGGTTTACTTGTCCTCTGCTGTTCTCAGTCCACCCAGGAAGACAAAATGCAATTGAACTCACTGCAGATAGTCCTTTGCTTGCATGTTTTGCTGCAGGATCCCTCACTGTTGACCTCTTTGGTCCAGAATGATGGGTTTGCCCTGCCCTGCCAAGAGGGGACCACCAACGGCACCTCCTCACCTTCGGCAGGAGCAAGTGGCCTTTCATGAACTCTCCCCAAACACGCGAGTGAGGGAGGCCGAACTCATCCCAGCCCATGGCTGTAACTACTGCCTGAAAGCTAACTAAGACCCTGCACGCTTGTGACCAGCCACACCAGCACGTGCAAGTGGTGTTACTCCACCAATGGAGACTTGTGGCACAGAGAATACTGTAGGGTTTTTTTCTATGATTAGTGGAAACTGATGATATAAAAGTAAAATTATGCTTTTTGATGAATACGCAATCCCAGTTTTCCTTTGGGTGTTTTGTTTACCTGTTACCAATAGATTAAAAACAAGTATGTATGAGTCACTAATTGTATATTTAATTTGGGGAATTTCTGCCTCAGCAATAGTTAACTGAGAGAACAAAGTTCCTAGATTCATGAATCTTAGAATGAATTCCTTAGAATCATGGAATGGTTGGGTTGGAAGGGACATTAAAGATCATCTAGTTCCACTCCCTGACATGGGTATGGATCCTTCCACTAGATCAGATTACTGAGAGCCCCATCCGGCCTGGTCTTGAACACTACCAGGGATGGCACATCCACAAATTTTCTGGCCAGCCTGTGCCAGTGCCTCACAGTAAAGAATTTCTTCCTAATATCCAGTCCAAACCCTCTTCTCTTCTACCCTCCTTCAGCTAAGGCCAGTCTCCATGTCCTAATACTACATGCCCTTGTGAAAGCTCCCTCTCCAGCTCTCCTGTAGCCCCCTTTAGGTATTGAAAGGCTGCTTCAAGGTCTCCCTGGAGCCTTCTCTTTTTCAGACAACAGCCTCAGCTCTCTCAGCCTTCACAGAAGAGGTGCTCCAGCCCTCTGAGCATCTTTGTGGCTCTCCTCTGGACTTGTTCCAACAGATCCACTTTTTTCCTGTGTTGGGAGCCCCAGACCTGGACGCAGTACTGCAGGGTGGGGTCTCACAGGAGCGTCAGGGGGTTTATTATATTTATAATATTATATTTATATTATATCATGTTATATTCTCTATATTGATGGAAAGTAGTGTGACTGCCAAGTTTGAAGGGTAGTGTTCCATTGGCAGGTGTATATAGCACCTGGTTGGACTATGGGTTTGTAACACCAACCCCCCCTGCCAGGTACTCATCATCTCATACTATTGAATCCCAACTACCCCAATAAGCAGAGCAATTTTTGAAGCATCTAGTGAAGATTTGCCCATTTTGCATTTTTCTCTGCCTAATGAAAAAAAGCCACCACCAACAACAACAGCTGAAAAAAACTCAAGTATCAGCAGCCTAGAGTGGGAGAAAGCTTAGATGGGCACTGTCAGGATGGTGGACGTGGAGGTGCAGGTTTCTAATAGCAGGCCTGCTTCTTTTTGTCACCAGCCTACAAATGGATGGTATCTGAAATTCTACTGAGGCCCTTTCTGCTTTTCCTGGGATTTCTTGTTCATGTGGCCCAACACAGTAATTGAACTGTGATAAAAACCTAACTCAGTGTTGTTCTAATAGTATGGCAGCGTATGCACATTTTTTGTTTAGCTTGTATTTCTAATACATTGTCTCATTTGTTTTATTACCAATGTGTTCAGAGTTGCCATCAATGAGACAGTTTAACTTTTCTTAACTTTTTTATTTTTCCACATACTTCCCTGGAAATACAATGTGGATCATGTAAGGAGAAAGACCTAAAACAAAAGGAGAAACTAAGGAAAATGGTAAGCTTTTGACTCTCAGACAAAGTTAAGCCCATCTCATTGCATGCAGACATTCTTCACAGCCCAGAAATCCCATAATAACTTCTCTCATAATAAAAATAAATACTCTCTGCCACCCTTTTCCCATGTTTTTCCCTGATCAAATTATTGGATAATTGACTCAGATGCTCACAAGTCCAAGCTGTGCAACTTGATGCTGGATTTAAGGCTCTGCACTCTATTTCAAGACTCTGTTTTTGTCTTCCTCAGCTTACAAGGGTACTTTGTAGGTTCACGAACTCCTTAGCAAGAGAGGGACAGCTCAGTAAAACCTTTCCTAAAAGAGGCAGGATTTTAAGGAAGAGTTAGACCTGTCCTCTGGTAGAGATTCCTTTTTACCAAAAACTCATAACATTTATGCAGTATGTCCTAAGGGAGATTTTTAGGTATTTTTCCTTTTGGTCTCTCCTTCTCTCCACATAAATCACAGTCCTTTACACTGGATTTATAACCAGGGGTGAGCAAGAGGCAACACGCATCTCAGTGAGGGAAGGTGAAAGGAAAAGGGCAAATAAGGGAAGACCTAGAGCTGTCTGGGTGAAAATAGAGGGTTGGACCTCGGTGAGTTGTATTTGAATAAGCGAGCTGAAGTAGAGGGAAGAGTAGATTGGTAGGGGAGGTCGTAATTTAGTTGCTAGGAAGTGCAGAAAAGCTGTGCATGAGCCCGGGCACATGCACATCCTTTGCTCTCACGTTGTCAGGCAGGTGGGCAGGTTGACGTAACAAAGCCGGAGCTCGCCGTGTCGCAGAGCCCCAGCTGGGTGTGTGAGCGTGGGTCCAGCATGCAGAGAGACACGTGGAGCAAAGGGCTTGTGCTGCTATGGCAGGGAGGAGGCTGGGTTACAGCACATGTAAAACAAGCAGCAAGCCTGCGGTTGAGACATACCCTGTATCCACATGATCCCTGACGGGAGTCACAGCAGTCATTTGGAAGAGACATGTGCCAAGCCTAATTTGAATTTCCAAAGGTCACATTTGTCATTTTTGATGTACCAGGATCCTCATTAACAAGTGTCTCCAGCTGGTCCTGTGCGATGGCCTCAGGACATGCTGTTGTAACCAAGCAGCACAGGGCTTCCACCGAGGCTCTGGGCTTGTCTGTTCTGCTCTCTGCTTAAGGGGTGCTGTGGAAGAGGGGGTTCTGTACTGGACACACTACATAAGGGACCAAATTTTGACCTAGCAGACATGTCTTGCACAGTGTGACACAAAACCCACAGAGCAGCTTTGTGGAGTTTGTAGCACCACCTGATTGAATTCCATCTTGCCTGATGGCAGTGGCATCAAAGCCAGGCAGGCTGTAAACAGAGAGGAGGGCTTCCACATGTGAGTCAGATCACCTCTCTTAGGATAGGAAGATGCTTATTGCTTCCCATTGTGCCACCTTGGAGGAACATACATGACTGGCTTAGCCAAAATACTGCATTTAAGAAACTAAAATTAGATGAGTCCCTTGGTGGTTTTTATAAAACATGACCAAGCTCTAAGTGAAAAGTGTTCTAACATTACAGTTGACAACAGGTCCCTTACGAAAGGATTTTAGGGCTTTAACCTCTGTTTCAACTACTCCAGACACAGCTGGGTACACCTCTGATACAATGCTTCTCTAAAATAAGGGCATATGCCACTTCAGAGCTACCCCATGTTGTCAGGAGTAGCCCAGGGCAGAGAATGGACTGCTGAGGCTCGGAAGAGCTTGTCAATCATCAGTGTTTTGAACTAAAACTGAATTTGTATGTGTCTCCATTGCTGATAAATCATGGCCACCTCTCTAGCCATGCCAGGAGCCTCATGTAGGGACCAGCTCTCCCTGACTCCTCTGGGATACACAAAGCTTAGCTCTGCTTCTCCTCTGCCTGCTGTCAGCATGTTCTCCATCTGCTGCTTTGTCTTGGATCTCTGATGAACATTATGTTAAGGAATGGCTTTTCCAGTAACATTTATACCATTAGAGTACCCACAGAGCCATCCACTTCCCACTCAATAAGAAGTGCTTTTCCTTCAGAGGTTGGTTTTGGAGAGTGTCAGTTTGCACCGCAGCCTGCTGAGCAAAAACCAAATGGAAGAGCTTCACTCTTTCCGAAGCACAGGGAAGTGTCCACAGCCTGAAGATGAGTTACCTGCTTTTTTGATCAGAAGTAATTGGTCTCAACTGGGAATCTTCAGTTGCCTGCCATATAAATACTACCTGACCCTCATCTACCTCGTGCATTCTGCTTTTGGTTGCTCAGTACTGTATGTGCCCCACAGAATCTGCCGGTCTGTTTAAAGCATCACCACTCATCTCCTCCATGCTCCTGTTTATTAAATGTTGGTGAATTATTATACTCCCATTTATTAAATGCAGAGCATCCAGTGGTAGCACAAATATTGCATTGCTTTAGTTGTTACCCAGATGGACACTTTAAATCTCTTCTAAGTTCTAACTTACAGACATCTTTGTTGCCTGCTGTCATTCTATATATCTTTGCCATTTTATCCATCTTATCCATCCTTCTGCTCATCTTGCATATCATGGATCTGAGCACAGGGCCACAACTTCTGCTCCAAGCAATCACAAAACTGCCCTTCACCTTCCAGCTCTATAGTTGCAAATGTGAAGCTGAAAAATTTAGTCAAGGGTGTGTTTCTTGCTATTTCTTTCCTTGAGGCATTATTGTTTCTGTACTGCAGATTTGGGCTGATTTGGAAATAGATGTCGCTGATTATATCCCCCAGTATTTTCCTTCTGATTAATTTTTTTTTCTTTTTCAGTGATTTGTCTATTAGCTATGCCTGTAGAAATAGAGGCTGCAGTTCATAAAAGCAGTTAACATCCTTTCCATGCTCTCAGCAGTCTGTCACTGCCAGAAATTGCAGCAAGGTCCAAGTGCTGAGAGTGCAGTCCCAAAATGCCCTTCTATGGCCACTTCATCACTGCCTCGTAAGAGGAAAGGCTATTCAGAAAAAGCCTGAGGAGACATAAACACAAAGTGCCTCTTTTCCCACTTGAAATTCATCAAAGACATGTCTCTTGCAACACTCTCAGCTCTCTCCTACTGCCACCTGAAATCCCTGACAGCTCTTCACTCCTATGCATGTGCAGGGAGCCCCCTTGTCCGCTCACACAGAAGATGGAAAATGTTCCCAGATTCCACCTGTGTTCTCAATGCTATGAGTGTGTTTCAGGCTGAGCGTATCTGCACGGCTGTATGTCAGTGCACAGGCACAGGCAACGGAGATTTGCTGGCTTGGACCGGCTTGTGTTCACTCACAGCAGGAGATGGGGAAGCGTTTTGAGAGAGCATTGCTTTTCCCACCGGACTCCCTGAAGTTGAACAGCTTTATTTCCTGTTGGAGGATAAGTTTTCCAGTACGAATTATAAATATTATTGAAACATTTTCAGTACTACAGTGTTTGGTACAGTGTGAATTTTTTGAAAGGCACTGTTTATCTCGAGCTGACTATTAGCTCAGTCTGTAAATCCCCTGAGAAATGTTTATCCTCAATATAAGTGCTGTGACTTTGAGAAGGATACGCTTACATTCTTCATAAGCATAAGATGCTTTTCAGCTTCGAGTTATGGAGCAATCACAAACACCCCTATAAAGAAATTACCAAACTTTGATATTTGGACCTAATGAATATTACTCTATTTCTCAGTTCCTTTCTTGTTATTGAAAAAAAAAAAAAAAAAAAAAATAAGACTTGTCAATACTTTTCTATTAAGTGCTGTGATTTTAGAGCATACATTTGCATTCAGCATGTAGTAGGGTCATTTTGCACATTGTCCTGTTTGTAATTCACCAACTGCATGACCAGGAGCACAATCGGGAAGTCTCCAGTTCTCATCTATGCTGAGCACTGGCCCTGGGATTTTGTATTCTCAGCCTTACCCTACTGCAAGGAGCTGTAGCACAGGCTCAGCCAGGCAATTGCTCTTTGAATCCTATCTTCAAGATTGTCAGTATCCTCTTTGCTGGCAGTCTGCTTTTTGCCAGCATGGCTTTTAAGCTTCCTCACGCTCGTGCTCCTTTCCTCACTCCCTTGCTCCCTTTTCCGTCATCTGCTTTGTAGTTTGCTCACACTGGCATGCCACGCTCCATGGGTTCGCTCTCAGATAGTCTTCCAACAACCTCAAGGGGGTTTTGAAGATTTTCTACTTGCTTTAACATGCCTAAAAGCTGTTGCTCTCACTTCAGTCTGGGCAGAATATCCTTCATTTAAAATGACATCGACATGAAGAGAGGTGCTTGTTGCTTCAGCTGCAAAGGCTATGGTGGAGTTTCAACACTGGAAACAGGATGGCAGAAGGAAAGTGTACACAGTGCTTTGTGTATGCTTCATCAGTAACAATGCATTTTTAAGGACATCGATGTCTGGGGCCAAGTTTTTCTCACGCAGGTCTTTGTGGGAATACTGCTTTTAGTTCAGTGGCAATAGCATCAGGCCTAAAAGCGAGCATGAAAACTTTCTAAACCCTGTGGTATATGGGTAGAATTATGCCATACTGAACATGCACAGTATTCTCCTCACATTGTCCAGCAACACCACATTTAACAGCAGCAAGGTTACAGTTTAACCAGAGGCATCATTCCAGTGACACCTCGAAGATTCCCTGGACTGTGGACATCTTCTGTTGTCTTTAAAAGTATCGACTTTTCAACCTATGTTAGGTAAGAATAACTGAAATTATACATTGCAAATCCCATCTTCCATTTACTTGGTTTCCTAGAAAATACAGCCAACAAAATCAATTTCCCTCAGAAAGGTATTTTTAAAAGAAGTGGCCTCTTCCCTGGCCAGACTCATGGCTCTTTAGTAGATGTTTTCTGTGCACTTTGCTTTCCCACTTTGTTCTTCCTCTCTTCCCACCATGCCATCTCAAAATTATTTCCTTGCTGTGCCCACCTGTGGGCAGAGCACAGTGGCTAGATGCCAAAACTGCCATTTCTAGAAGGGGATGTAAGCAGGGAAGAAAGACCATATGGGAACCACAAGGAAGCAAAAGCAATTGCCCAGACTCCCATCACTGTTTCTGCAGGCACTGTCTTTTGCAGGGAGTGAAAGGAAGCCTCATGTTCTCCCTCAACTGACAATCAATAATTTTATTGGCTCTCAAATAGTGTAATTTTGACACATTGTTTAGGTGGTCCCTGGCCAGCACTGAGTCGGTGAATCCACAGCCCTGGTCTTCACTGCTTCAGACCAGAAGAGCAACCAGCAGTGCTGCAAGCTGGGACCTTCTGCACCGTTTAACCACAAGGACAGCATGAAATAGATGTTTGCCTCATATCCTGTGGCACAAGGGCATCAAGTCTGGGGAATTCCCTGTTTATTTCAAGTTCTGGTGGGAATGTGGTATAATTGTTCTCCCTATCCTTTTTTACACTATGTCCTCCTCTCATCCACCTGATGTTAACAACTCACTTTCACCCACATATTTACACTTTTTTGTCCTAACATCTCCCTGCTGTTCTCTGTACACTGTCAAATGCTGCTGGCCCTTTGTGTCCCCCACCTGGGCTGTGCTCATAGGGAAGGCAGGCACTGGGGCACAGTGATACGTCTGGGCTTGTAATACGGCACAGGGAGGCAAGACCAGTAGTGTGGTCTCTGGCTCATAGTTATGTGGTTTAGATTTAGGTGAACAATGCTGAAGTACATTTAGATTGGATGGAGACTCCAGGATGGTTTTGCAAGAGAAATTTCTAGTTTCTTCCTACCCAACCATTAAGCATAAATCTACAGAAAGACTTAATTTTTTGAGTTTAACGAGACAAGGCTCAGTCTTATCAGCCATGAAATAAATAACTTTCTGCTCAAGCAGTAAGAAATATAACCTGCTCTCAGAGCAGAGAGTTCAATAAACCATACATTGATCTGAAAAGAAGACCATTAACTTCAAGAAACAAGGTGTCTGTTTTTCTGAACTGGAGTTAATTCCATTATTACTGAGGCCAATCTTAGATAAATTGACTTCTACTGGTTTTAAAAGCACAGGGAAGATAGAGTCTGGTCAATAGTTTACCAAACCATTCCAGGGAATACAGGCATTGTTGATCTAACCACAAGACAACAAAGGCCATTGCAGATGCACTGAATTTGCGTGGCCAGGTTTTGGTAGCAGAGGGCTATGGGGGTGGTTTCTGTGAGAAGCTCTCAGAAGTTTTCCCTGTGTTCAACAGGGCCAAAGCCAGCAGCTCCAAGACAGATCCACTGCTGGCCAAGGCTGAGCCCATCAGAGATGATGGTAGAGCCTTTGGGGTATCAGATTTAAGAAGAGGGGGAAAAACCTGTGCAATAGCAATTGCAGCTAGAGAGGGGAGCGAGAATATGTGAGAGAAACAGCCATGCAGACACCAAGGTCTGGGAAGAAGGAGAGAGATTGGATACTCCAGGAACTGCAGCAGAGATCCCCCTGCAGCCCGTGGTGAAGGCCATGGTGGGGCAGCTGTGTCCCTGCAGCCCATGGAGGTCCACAGCGGAGCAGAGATCCACCTGCAGCCCATGGAGGACCTCATACTGGAGTGGGTATATGCCCTGTGGGAAACTTTTGCTGGAGCAGGTTTCTGACAGGACCTATGGACCCATGGAGAGAGAAGCCCACACTGGAGTAGTTTTGCTAGCAGGACTTGTGACCCTGGCAGTACCCACACTGGAGCCTTTTCCTGAAGGACTGCACCCCACGGAAGGGATCCATGCTGGAGCAGTTAATAAAGAATTGTGGGAAGGACTCACGTTGGAGAAGTTCATGGAGAACTGTCTTCTGTGGGAGGGCCCCCACACTGGAGCATGGGAAGAGCCTGAGGAGATCTCCTCATGAGGAAGAAGTAGAGGCAGAAACAACCTGAGATGAACTGACTGCAATCCTCATTCCTGCCCCCCTGTGCTGCTGTGGGGGAGAAGGTAAAGAAATGGAAAAGAGTCCAGAAGAAGCAGGGGGAGGGGGAGGAAGGTGTTTGAGATTTAATTTTTTATTTTTCAATATCCTACTCTGGATTGATTAGTAATAAAGTGTTAATTTTCCACAAATAGAGTCTGTTTTGTCTGCAATGGTAACTGGTGAGTGATCTCTCCCTCTCCTGATCTCAACCCAAGAGCCTTTTGTTATATTCTCTCTTCCCTGTCCAGCTGAGAAGAGGAGTTATTACAAAGTGGCTCTGGTGGGCACCTGGCATCCAGGCAGGGTCAACCCACCACAGGAGAAAATCTCAGTAGAACCCAGGAAGAAATAGTCTGGATTAAAGATCGTCATGAGTTAATGAAAGAAATTACATCTATTTTTAAGATTACACAATAAAAAAGCACTGACCTCCATTTGGTTTGAATTTTGAGTGGCTCGGTTTGCCTTTCACTTATTTTGAGCTGAAAATGTGTTTATTTTGGAGCGTTTATCCTGCATAATCTGTGACACATTATCTATCATCCAGGGTAAATGTTGCACACAGGTATTATAATTGCAGAGCATGCAACCTGTCATTGCCCCTGTGCATTTTCCTCTGAAATGTATCCCAGGAATTGTGCACATTTATGAAACACTTATGAGGCTCATGCATCTCAGACTATGTTTTTGTTTCCAGCTGTCTTCTCAGCAGCAGCCTGAGTGACAGTGAATCCATTATGCTTCCCTGACCATTTCCAGAATCCTGAGTGTGGTTGTTATGTCTTTGCTGAACTTCACTGTTTGGGCTGAAATTTTTCGTGGCAGGACAGCAGGAAACTCAGAGTTGCTATTGTTTTCATGCTATCCTTTCAATATATGTTACTATCTGATATGAGGAGGACAGGGTCCACTTCATATATATATATATATATATATATATATTTATTAAATAATATAGTACAATATGCATATTAGATACTACATTTATACTGTACTACAATACACTACACTTCACTGTCTTGTAATATAATATGTTTTAGAATGTGTTTTTATAATTGAAACCCAAACTAGAAAATATATATTGTTTGCCCTAGCACTCCTAGGAGAGGAGTCAGATGAGAAGTCTTTCAGTAGGACAGTTCGGTTTGTTCGTTCAGGCGATTCTTGCATCATTGCTGGGAAGGGAAAAAAAAGGCATTTCAAGATCTCAACATGTGTCATTTCGCCTTGATTTGGATCCTGAGGGCTCTGTACTATGGGTTTTTCTGTCAGTGGTACCACTGAAATCCCTACAAGCAAGCATATCCTAAAGCGCTTTGCTGATGGAAGGCCAGAAAACTTGGCAGCCTTCTGGGGTGAGCCCTCTCCTCTCTGCACAGCATGGTAGTGGGAGGGAAAGAACTCAGCTATGTCCTTCAGTCATAACTATTTTTAAAAAATGAAAGGGAGGGGAGAGAAACCAAAGCAGCCAGCAGGCAATGGGAACACTTTGAAGGGGTACTTCTATCACCTGTATTCTCCTCTGACCATCTTTACGCCCTAGTAATTATACTGATTTGGGTGGAGGAGGCTGTTCTTTGATGTATATTTAGCAGACTGTGGCCATGACAAAAATCAGTGTAAACGCTCATAGATCATTAATAGTAGGGTAGGTAAAGAGCCATGGCATGAACTGACAGAGAGTAACTTGAAGATGACTACAAAGAAGTCCAAAATCCATCTAAATTCCTAAGATCCAGACTCTGGTCCTGATGGCCAGGCCAGTGAGCATATCTTTTTCTTCGTACCCTGCTTTGAATGCTATTCAAATATAAGAAGGGAATTTACCTATTTGGCCATTAGAAGAAATGTCCACGCCACTCAGAAGCTGCATTTGCCATGGGCTGGGTTCTCTGAACACCATGCATGTGTCTCTGGGGGTGATTTTCCAGATAAAGAGAGAGGAGCACTACCAGGTGCAGACCTCAAAGGCACTTAATGCAATGCACGGTGTACAGTGATAGCTTGAAACTACAGAAGCATCAAAGGAAACCTCTGCAGCTGCCTCTGACTGCAGCAAACACATGAAAGGACAATACCACGAGGGGGTTTTATTTTTGGTTTCCTAACAAGGGATCAAGCGACAGATCAAAATTTCACCTGCGTTGAAGTGAGGGACTAAACCACAGAAGACTAATTTCTCCAAGTTGAATGTGTCAATGGATTTTGAAACGAGATGGTTAAAGTGCTGCCCTGGGACTGTAAGCAGAGAAGGGGGTGCACTGGCACCCCTGCAAATGAGGCATGATTGCTCCGAAGGGCTGTTGACAAAGATGTTGTCAGTGCTGTTGCAGCAGGAAGGGGTTCTCAGGCTTGCAGCAATCTAATAGGGAAAAGGGAAGGGAAAAGATGACCAGAATCAGCATATAATGAGGAGTTTATTCAGCATCTTTTGAACACAGCTGCCCTTTTTTTTTTTTTTTTTTTTTTTTTTTTTTTTTTTTTTTTTTTTTTTTTTTTTTTTTTTTTTTTTTTTTTTTTTTTTTTTACCACAGACCTGGAAATAATAACCTTTATTTAAGTGCTTATATTCAGCCATATCAGCACTGCCTGTTCCAGCATGAAGGCTTTGAAAGGGATATTTGATATGAGATGATTATTTGCTAAGCCATCAAGTTCCAAAGTAGATTTTTTGGAAATAGGCATGACCAGAGCTGTTTTTTAAAAGTGACCTGCAAACAGCTTTCTAAAACTCAGCAGCTTTGCCTTTTCATTGTGTGTTGCTTCATATTCATCTGAACTGAGTTCATTTCTGAACACTGACACCCTCAATTTTGGTGTCCAGCAAATTAATTATCTGGGTTTTTCAGATGTCCTACCTGCGACCTTGTGAGACCCAAATATATTTAGGAATCAATAATATAATGAACTACATCATGATGGTCACAGTTGGGTGTCCCTTATGAATCTTGCATATGCTAACAGTCAAATACTCCAAAAGAAAGTTTATGTGTATTTTGGTGGTAAAAATAGATGACTGTGTAATGAAAGACATTGTAGTTAGCATTAAATTAATGCTAAATGAAATTAAAATGCATCCTTAAATTCTTGAGCTTGGATTTCTGGTGACTCATCTGTATCCAGATGATCTGCCTTTCTCTCTGTATTGAGATATTTTTGGAGCATGGATGAATTCCAAGTATAAAACCTCAGTCTGGACAGGACAAAAGAGATAACAGTAGATTAGGGAAGTGACCAAAATAAAGGTAAATTTATATCAGCTGCTTTGATGAAGACGGTTCCTTCTTTTCTGCCTTAGCATCTTGACTCCCTGCTCTCAGGAGGTGAAGGTTTAGCAGCCATGGCTGGGACAGGCTGTTTTTTCTCATGTACTCTTGAGAGGATTTGCAGCTTCCTCCTCCCTGATCAGTGACCATGTCATGCAGAAAGACAAAAACCCACTGAAAAGCTGCCCTGGGACAGCTATGACCCAAAAATCTCTATTCCATACACCTTCGTGTAGCTGCTTGGATAGCTGGCATCCATGGTGCAGACCTGCAAGACTGATGATCCTGTGTCAGCCTCTGTGTTTAAAAATATACATGGCCATTATTTCCACTCGCCAGGAACAGTTTATTAATGCTTCTTGGTCTGTAATCTGGAGCTTGACCTTTTAAAACCCTAAGTGGTTTAGAGGTTGGGAGTCCACACCTTCACAGTGTGATTAATGCAATGGCACCTGTGTGGGGTCCTACTGGTACAGCAGAGTTATTTTATGAAGTCCTTTTGGTGTTCAAACTCATCCCACAGCTCTGCTTCCTTCCTTCCCCACGATATGATCTGAAATAACCTGGATATGTTAAGCAGCAAAGCTTTCGAATCCTGTTTTTCTGCAGAGCTTTGCAAAGAGCCAAGATGTCATCTGAGGGAGCTTGGTGACACTCAGGACCTGCACAATGTCCAGGAGCAGGCAGTGGAAGGCATATATGGAGGTTTGTTGGCTCTTGGCTTGCTGCTACTCGGATGGAAATCATTATCCCCCTGCAGGAATTTCAGGCAATTCCCTGAAAATGCAGGGGGTAGCACAGCACAGGTTCCCCCTACCATAGTGAGGGTGGTGGGGGAGAACACCCCAGAGACACCGGCCCCTGTTGCTCTTTCCTCTCCCCTGGGAAGTACGAGAGCAATGGGTTATGAACAAAGGATGAAGTGTCCCTGCATATGGGTGCACTGGTTGTCCATCTACAACAGGCTGCCAAGCTGCGACTCCTGCATTTGGAGAGGTCCAACATGATAAAAACCCCATGTGACTAAGGAAACAGAATGCTTTTCTATGCCAGTCACCTTTGCATCACATTCCTTCCCTTGCTCAGCAACTACATTTTCCTCTACAGTCATTCAGCTGTTCACTTCCAGGATTTTTAAAAGGTCCCTGGTGCTGCCCAAGAAAGGAATAAAAATTAATTTGGGTGGTTAGAAATTCAACCCAGGAGAGCATCACTGGACCAGCATCTCTGACAGTGTTCAGATACATACTAGAGGTGCGCATCCCTACTTTCAGAGATTAGATCTATTGATCACTTATTGGGTAGAATAAAAAAAAAAAAAAAGTGTTTTAACTGTGAAAATTGTTGGAGAAAGCTGAGAGATAACTAATGAAGGAAACCCCATTAGAAGCCTATCAGTGCCACATGAAAAAAACAAAAACAAAAACAAAAACAAAAACAAAAACAAAAACAAAAACAACAAAAAAAAACACTTGTGCTTGATTTTTACACTGCACGTGAACTCAAAACCAGCAAAAAGGAGGTCATGACAAATGCACTAAGGGATGCTCCCCAGAAAATCAGCTTTGTGACTTTTTCAAGCCAGACCTGAAATTTTCCCCTGCTCCGAGCAGGGCAGCAGCTGGTCTTGCCATGGGGATGTATGGGAATGCAGGAGAGGTTCATTTCCAAAACTGTACTGGGATACTTTCAGATAAATTATTGAAGATCAATTTTTTTCACTTTGAAAATGCAAACTAATTTAGAAAGTGGTCTGATCTTGATGACCTACAAAATGTCTTTAAGTGGAGCTCAGCTCTGACCTTTCAGACATGTTAAAATAAATATTTGTGTATGCTTAGATAATAAACACAAGTAAAAGGAATAATAGCATTTAAATTGTCACAAAGATAGGGAAGCATTTTTGAGAGCTCTTACAAAGAAGCTGGTTTTTTTACAACGTTTGACTTCCACAAGGAATTCACATGGTTTTCTGAACAGTTTGGTCTAAATGCCAAAGTTACAAACAATTTGCTCAGAGAATGGTATCTGAGAATAAATGATGGTGTCCTTTCCCTCAATTATTAGCTTTTTGTGAGATATTGTAATGTACAACGTGATTGTTTTAAAGTCCTAAGAGAGGTGAGACTCTATCTGCAGTTGTTTTGGCTAATGTATAACTGTGAATAGCAGAAGGGCAATAAACAAAAAGAGCTTCAGGGCTCATGGAAATCGCTGACTCATGTTTGATGATACAGGGGTTGTCCAAAAGCCACGGGCTGTGAGATGAAGTAAGCAAAACACTGTGAAGCTCGGTGTGCAGCATCCTCCCACAGCACAGAGGGAACTCAGATGGGACAAAAATGTTGCCACTAATCTGCTCCTCTGCAGGCAGCACACACAGAGAGGGGTTTTGCCTCCTGCCTGGCACCACCTGTATGGTGAGAGGTAGCACTGAGGGGTGGGCAGGGAGAGGGGAGACCCTCCTGCCTCTACTGATGGGATACGTGCTCCCAACTCTATCACTGGCATGGGGTTGGACCTCACTGCCATCGGGCTGTGCAGCTGAATATGTTTCGGCTGGTCAGTCAGCTTTTGGGTTTGTACCTTTAAAGTGAAAATGAGGATCTCGCAGTCACTGTGAACCTCATGCACTGGACTGACTTTTATAGGGATCTTCTTGAGAAGGAGGATTTGCTCATTTTCCTTTTCCCTGTGTGTGTGTGTATGTGTGTGTGCGTGCACAGCAGGCAGGTGTGTGAGTGTGTGTGTGCATGCATGTAAATAAGGCTTAATAATACCATTGCATTAATTCCTTCTGTTGCTATGGGAACACACGCTATTGCATCAAGTGTGTGTGGCAGAGGAGGTAGGTGCTATGGCAGATATCAGAGCAGACCCTTGGGTTTATCTTCTAAAATGTTGTGGTTTTTTTTCAAAGCAGACTGGGAAAAAATTGGAATGGAGTGCCTGAAGCCAGGAGGTGCAAATCAGGAATTGGCAGTCCTTTCCCAGCTTGCAAATGAACCAATCTTCACACCTAATATTAGCAAGCCCTACCTGGCATGCCAGCCTGCACCTGGGGCTGGTTCCCAAGGAGATGAGTGGTGGGCTGGCAGGGTGGCAGGAGCAGGCAGGACGGAGCATTGGCTCTTTCGACACTTCCCAGCGATTCATGGGGCTGGAGGAGAAAAAACCCCAGCCCCCAAACCCATTCAAGGAGAAAAGGCTTGTAGGGCGTCTAAGGATCCTGAAGTCACACTTCCCATGCCAGGCAGGGTTTGTTCCCAAACTATCTGTACTCTCAAATCAGCATCCCGATGCTGGATGGCAAATGTGCACACAACCGTCCCATACCAGTGGGCACCATTTTGGGGGCATCATGGTACAAAAGATAACCTGCCCTGACCACCACCACTGTCCCCCATTCTGAGGGGCTAGGAGATCTCACAGCAGGAACCTCAGCTCCCTCCTGCCCTGTTTGCAGCACAGAGAACGGTATTTACCCAAAAACTTCACTGGCAAGGCTGTACAGCTTTCTCCTTGTGATGCACAGGTTAGAGCCCTCTTTCTGTGATGGCAGGTATACATATATATTTATATATATATATATATATATAAAGGATACTTGCTACCTTTCTCACTAGAAATCTTTTGATTTCGAGTTCAAATCCGAGCTCCCCTCCAGCAAGCAGCTCCCTGCACCAGACAGGCAGTCTGAGCTGGAGCCGGGGACACCAGTGACCACTCTGCTGGCTGCAGAGTCTGTGCAAGAACAGCTTAGGAAGAGTTTGCCCGGCTCTGGCTCATCAGTGATTTAGGAAGAGGCTTGGGGGTTTTAAACATTCTTTATCACTTGCTTTTCAAAATGATGTTTCATCACATTTGGTTTGCTGTTCTCTTTACAATCAATCACTTTACAATCTTACTGAAGATCAGAAAGGTGTGAAGCAACACGAGCGCTGGAAGGACCCTCCACCTCACTGCAGATACCCACACTCATCCAATTTAACCCTACTCATCCCTCCACACTCCTCAGAGCCTGCCTTATCAGGTAGCTTTAAATTATTACTAATTTCCAATTTAACAAAGTGATTTCTCATCCAAAACTTAGATGCAAGAGTGATTATCCATGTCAACTGCCAACTCTCCCTTGGAGTCACAGCTTTCCTAGACAGGGCTGTACTCTCCAGGGAGACTTCCTGGGAGTTGTTCCCAAATGGTTAACCTACCCTTTAATCACAACTGAAATGCATCTCCTCAGCTGCAATCCTTCAACTAGAGGATCCCACTCTATACAGAGCAGTAGCTTGTCTTCTTGTTCCTTACAATACCACTCATCTTTGTGCTGACTTCACCAGTAGTAGTTTGGGTTTGGGGTTTTTTTATCATTTTTCTGATTTGTTGACATTGTATGATTTAGAAAACCATAATAATAATAATAATAGTAATAATAATAATAGAAGACATCAGTGAAGGCATGAGCTTTGTTTCCCACTTACCCCCACTGTACAGTACTTGTTGGGATCTGACAGCCAGTCTGTTTTTGGCCCTGTATGCCTTGTTAATACTATGTCACAAAAATCTCTAACATCACAAGGTCACACATGCTTTGAAGAAGTCCAAGTGTATTTTTTTGCATAGAAGTGTTGGTCCCATCCATGGAGGTGTTTAATCCCATCACAGAGGAAAAGAAAAAAGTTATCCACTGTGATCTGTCTTCTGAGAAGCCATGATAACCACATTTCTTAGGTTTCTGGTCTACTTTTCATACTTAGCTGCTGAAGCTACCTGTGCATCTTCTTTTAACAATGTATGTTTCTCGTCAACAAAACATATTGTGGAGGGTTTTTTTGATGTTTGGTTGTTTGGTTGGTTGGTTTTGGTTTTGTTTGGGGGGTAGAGGAGGAGTTGGGTTGGGGTTTTTTGAGCTTTTTGCAATATTTCTGGAACTATATCTGCAGGAGCACCCATAGAAGGATCTGCACGATATCCAGGTGGCACCAACATTTCCACCATTAAACTCACATTCACAGCCACTGCATTACACTTTGGAAAACTGTCCATTTTAAAGCCCTAAATATACATCTGAGTGGTTGGTATTGCATTCTGTTTGCACAATATAAATGTCAACAGAGCCTGACTAGGGGTACCTAGGCAACAGCTAATTTTGAGGTCAGTGATTAACTCTTCTTTGTCAGAACACAATTTACCATCAAATTATCTCTAGCTGAGTATAACACTTTCTGGAATAAAATTAATATAAATTCTGCTATATTAAGACACAGAGAGCCATTATTAATTGTGGCAAGTGATGTTTGTTGCATTTTCTCCTGGTCAAAATACTGATGTCCATGAGAGATGCCGTCTCTCAGAGACAATGACCCCCTACTCCAGGATGCCCAAGAAGAGGAACTGAAGGCTGAGCTCAGCCCTTGCACACCATGCTGCAGTGTTCATGGCCACAGCAGGGAGCAATCAATTTTTACTTTCTATGGCACATATACACACTTCCTTGATTAGATAAAAAGTGGATGCTACCAATTAGCACATATATCAACAGTAAGGTATTGATGCTCAACTTGAATTTGATCTCTCCCTTCCCAGAGCACTTTGCTACCTTCAGCTCTTCAAAATCCTTCATTTTTTCATTAACTTCCAGCTAGTGATTCAACCCATAATTTTTGAGTTTAAAAATCTCTGTATTCTAGGACTGTATTTCAAACCCATTCTGCTATCTCATAAGGCTTTGAGGAAATAAAACTGAAAACCTCATATATTAGAAGGTCCTTCTAGTGGTCATCTCAGGAAGCAGGCTGTTCTGTGGGGATTACAGAGGTTAAGAATCATCCTTCTACCTGGAAAAATACTCATTTGTGATCTACATCAGCATAAGCATTTGTTTGGAGGACTTCAGACCTATGGACATTACACCACTGGGCCCTATCCCTGCATTTGGTGCTGCCAAGCTGAGTATGTGCCCACCTGTGAGATGAGGAGGAGGAGGAGGGTGGGCTGGATGCCTACAGGAGGACAATGGGTTTTGCTTGCTGCCAGCACCTGAGTATTACTTCATCCGTGGATTTTTCCTAGCCTTTCCTGCTGCCCTGGGAGATGTAATCATCCCAGTCCCTATGCTTTGCTCTCTAAGCACCCTGAGATGCTCATAACTTCAGCCTTGCCAGCTCTACTTTTGGTTTACTCCTGTAAAGCTGACACCACCAGAAAAAAAAAAGGAAAAAAGGTTTTCTGAGAATTTGCAATTCTTTTTTACTGCCACAGCTAAATAATCATCAATTTGTTTCTTGCTGGCAGGGACCCAGGCTTTTGAGCAGTGACTGGCTCGTTTTGAAGTTGCTTTAATTTGTTGTCTTAGAGGAAATGTCCTCACTAATGTTTGCCAAGCTACATGTAAAGAAATATGAAACTATATTTGTTTCTGTAAGACTCAAATAAAACAGGTAGAGCACCAATAATAAGGGTATACATATGTAGATGTTATTGTAGATGTAGATTTACACCTGAGTTATTAATGTCTCTGCATAATATCTAATACCTATCACACATCTAATTTGATGCATAATATATTTGGCTGGGATGTATGAATTTGTGCCTACGATGTTGAATTCCCAGGCCAAGCACCCCTGGACAACATTCCCACTGGTGAACAAGGACCTTGCTCCCTGTACTGTGCTCCTCTGCTGAAGGTACAGCCTTCCTCTTTGAGGAAGAGAGCAGTAGCTCTCTACCCTCTTTCCTGTCATTACAGAAAAGATCCTACCAATGACACCAGCACACAATTTTCTCGGATGCCTGGGGTTTCTTTTATTTTAGTGACTCAAGACCAACCAGCATTTCTTGGCTACCACCTTGTAATTAAAGACTTTAGTTGACCCCTGGAAGAAATTGCCTATGGAGATGAGACAAACTCCAGCACTGAAGTTTTAAGGGCAATTTTAAGGGTTTTTTTTTTAAGGGAAAATTGGAAAACCATCTAAAAGGGATAGCTTAAGTACAGTTCATTTTGTACTGCGGCTGTGTGGAGAGGTACCAGAGCAAGCACAGGAAAGAAAGCTTGACTACACCCTCATAGGGTGAGTGAAGATAGAGATTTGGTCCTGTCTCAAAGAGGATGTTTCTGTATTACATGCAGTGACTGCTTAATGCCATATAGCTGTTGGCCCACATTTTTGGGAGGGCATATAGCTAATTCATTCCTGTGAGAGGTGGGGGGCAGAAAATCAGACCTCCTCCACAATTTCCTTAAGGACTCGTTCAGTCATTAAATGAGTATCTAGAAGGCTGTATCTGGGCAAAAATTCTTTCCCAGATTAAAAAAAAAAAAAAAAAAAAAAAAAAAAAAAAAAAAAAAAAAAAAAAAAAAAAAAAAAAAAAAAAAAAAAAAAAAAAAAAAAAAAAAAAAAAAAAAAAAAAAAAAAAAAAAAAAAAAAAAAAAAAAAAAAAAAAAAGGTGAATAAGCCCTGTTCAGGTCTCTAAAAACAAAGATATAGCAACCAACTTTTGGGAAGGGGTTCTAGGGCAGATCCTTCCCTGGCAGAGGTGCAGATCTGCTATCTCAGCATATCTCTCTGTGGCTGCGAGGAGGGGCAGGGGGTGATCAGGATGCACCACTACACATTTGGATCCTATTCTGTCCTTTACCTGTTCAAGGGATCCTCAGCACTGGGATTCTGGGCTTAGAGATAGATTTTTTTCCCATTTTGGGGGAGGCATGTACCTTACCGTATTTCCCCAAGCCCTTATAGGGACTGGCCTGCAGAGCCAGTTCTGTGCTGCAGGCAGGGAAATTGCTCATGAGTGATGATGGGGCTGTCTTCTTGCAATTTCTAAGAAAGCAATTTCAGAGAAGAAGATGAGCATGGTGCTTTTTCCACCACGAAATTTATTTTTAGCTTGCATTCTAGTATCTGGAAAAATTGTTCTCAAACTCCCTTTTAACTTTAATGAAAAAAATGTATCTACACCCTCTCGTGTAGTCACTATTCAGCAACTTACAGGATCACATAAAACACAATTATCTTAGTGAAATAAATCTGCAGTTTCTTTTTACAAAGCTGAAACAAGGCGTTGGTTATGTGAACTCTGGACTCCCTCTCTTAGATGTGCAGAAAAGCCCTGGACCAATTTAAAGACTAGTTTGAAGCCATTTAAAAACTTAAACAAAAAAGTTTGGGGAAAGTTTAAAAGAATGAGAACAATAAAAGACCTTGTTCCACTGCACTTGATGACACATCTAATGATGAATAACCTTTCTTGCTGCTGCTTTCTTTCCGTCAACAGAACAAGAAGGGCGAGGAATGAAAGGCTGCAAAATATGTGTATTTAGCTTTATTATATTCATCCCTAATCTCTAGAAATAAACAGAGTGGACCAGAGGCTATCTTTTTCAATAAAGGTGAGCGATGACCATGACTTTCCTAATGAACTCTGTACAAACCCATGTGCAGCTCTTTAAGCATCCAAGAGCTTCTGGCCAGTATTATTCCTGTGTGGATCGCTCTTGCAGTCACTGCGTCTCTACCGAAAGATGACATGATGAAAGCTCAAGCACCTGAAAAACAAACATCTCTGGGTGGTGAGCCCTCAGAAGAGGCATCTCTGCCTGATTAAGCTTAAGAGGTCAAAGCTGCATCCAAAGCTCACCCCGTTTGAAGTGGGAGTTGGAGAAGGAGGAGGGATCATAGCCTGGAACCATGTCACTGCTAGCCACGGGCAGAACTGGCAGCTGCTGAAACTGTGGGATGAGGCAGGGCAAGGGGAGGCTGGGCAGGAATCCTACCCCTCAAAGGAAAAGGGAGACTCTCACTGGAAAGTGTTTCAAAATCCTTTGAGAGTCATGAGTGCAAGCTCAAAATAGTGTTTGATGTGCTTCTGTTTTTCTGTACATACCTGCATTTACATTTTCTTCTCATTGAAAAAGAAATTCACGAGGGCTCAAACTTATGTGGGATTCAACCTAAGGTTCAGCCTGAATCCATTTCTGATGACCAATGTTTGTTACAATACTGAAAGCAGATTTTCATCTGCTTATATGAAGTTTGTCCCTGTACTTTCTGCTAGTGATCAGAAACCACATAAGACTCAGTACCACTTTTCCAAAGCCCACATCAAATCCGTTGGAGAAATGCAGCTTTGTGAATGCAACAGTGTAAATCAGGATTTTCAACCCAAGCATATGCTAGAAAAAGTATAACAGTTGTTTTCATGACTTTATGTAGTCCCATGTAGCCTTACTGTGCAAGTAAAATAGATCTGGGAGACATGTAGGCTGTTTTCTGGACTGCAGTTGCATGAGGGACAGAGCAGCCAAGCAGCTGGAGACCCAAAAGGGAGTGATGGCACCCTGAGTGCTCCATCAAGAAGCACAGTCAAGCACCTCATGAGAAACACAATGTGTGATGGAGAAACAGGACTGTGAAGGATGAGATTGAAATTCTAAATGGTGTCTGAACACCTCTGAGGTTTATGTCATCAGTAAGTATCACAATACAGCATGTTTTCAGGGGGACATCTGTTCAAATCTGAAGGATCAACCAGTGGGTATTGTTCGTAAAAATCTAATAATTGGTGCCTAGGTGACTAGGCTGAGTCCACAAAGTCAGGAAAATGATAAACTTAAAGAGGTTCCTAAATGGATTGCTAAGCATTTAAAACATCTTTTCACACCAGCTGCATAGAAATCTCTGAAATGCCAGCACTGGTTAGCTCACCATCTGTGTTATCCCCCCGTCTCTTCCCCTCCTCCTGCCTTTATTTTGAGGCTTATTTATGTTGCCAGAAGAAAAATGACTCTTCAATATTCTTGGCGTGTTATTGGAAAGATAAATTTTGAAGTGAAATTTTTGTTAGTTCCAACTCTTGCTATATAAAGCACATTTAATAATACTTAACATTTACTCAGCCTACTTATTAATCATTAAAGAATACCGACTATCAAAATAATCCATAGTTAACTGAAATTAAGTAATCACATATTAAAATTACACCACAATATTGCTCAGATCTCAGAACAGATGGAGAAGTCAAGCAGAGAGTTTTTAAATAGTTTGTTTCAGCAACTTTTTAATCTTGTTGCTGCTTAATTTTCAGAAACTCACTAAGATAATTACTGACTTATATCATACTCTGTGCTTAGGTATGCACTGCTGAAACATAGCTTTTTATATTTATATTCTCCTGTGAGATCTGTGGATCCACTCTCAGCTAAGAAGGCAAGATGAAAACATCTTGATGACAGTGCAGGAGGTCTGACCAGGCTTCTCTCTCAGCTGCTCCTTATGGTGCTGCAGTAACTGTAGTGGCTCTTAGGCATCAGCTTTGTCTACTCTTTGATTCCTCTTTTTTCTGCACAGCCAGTTAAGATTAAGAGCAATCCATATGGCTCACCTTTGGTTGGAATGACTGATGGAAGAAGCTGTACTAGGAAGGTAAAATGCATTTAATGGCAGCTCTGGAAATAAAAACAGTTTCCAAGGAGGTGTAACCATTTTAATAAGCTTGGAGTTGGTCACTAGCCCAACTCACCAGTACTTGGCAATGTGAGGGAGATGATACACAGCACTGCTCACTGAGCCCAGTAAGAACCCCACAAGGACTGTGAGAGTATCCTTCTCTTGAAAAGGCAAAAGTCCAGAGAAATGCAGGAACTAAAGAGCCAGAAGAACTGAGAAAACACATGACAACAAGGAGCAAAGTCAAGCTGGACATACGCATCTTCCTTTCAGAGACACACTAAGGTGTTTGAGCAATTCTTTCACTGAGTGAACACCATAGATAAGGGGGGTGAGACTAAACTGCTCACAGGTTGAAAACTCTTCATACATCTTACTCGGAGATCTTAACACTCTCACAAGGTTTCACCACACATGAAATGACTTCTGCCTCAAAAGCATGGGCTTTTAACATTTTCAGTTAAGGAAAAAGTATTCAAGAACATAGGGGTTTCAAATGGCATATGTCCATAATATAAAAAAGCATGGGCTGTCTTCTGATATATATGCTATCATGGCCAAGACCTGCAACAAACTTGTTTCCCAGAGGTAACATGTTGGTCAGAGATGTGACAAATTACTCACTACCAAGACCTTCCACACCACATTTCATTACTGAAAAGTAGATAGGTTAAGTTTCTCCCTCTGCTTTATAGATACCATAAAAATACTGCAGATCTTACAGCTTCATTGTGGAGCGCAGCACATTCATGTTTGCAAACCTGACTTGCTAAATTTGAATGGCACCATTTTTAATCCATTTTGGAAAATGTTTCAAATAAGTTATTCTACCACAGGCATTTTAATTAATGTTGAAATAAACCATCTCTGTTTGGGTATAGATTGGAGAATTTCTTCTGCCCAAGTCTAAAATTTTATTATACCTTGGGTTTTTCCCTACCTCCACTTGACTTACTCTACAGCATGTGTTTCCACACTAGGATTCTTGTGTTCTCAGTCTTAATCCAAGTACATGTTGGCTATGCTCAACTTGCTCTCTGCTTGGCGAAGGAAACGCGGTAACTACTGTGTTCTGAACTGTAGTAGGGGTACTTGACCAAGCGCTTGAGCTCTGTAGACATACAAACCCATCTTAAATCTGCTTGAAACTGCTTTTGCTGCAATTACTAATGCTGTCTGCCGTAATGCCTGGAAAGGCATGGGAAAACATAGAGAAACTGGGACACCACACAGGGGCTGCAGGCACAAGTTGCAGTGAAGTTAATTACTAAATAAAAAGGAAAAATCTTTACAGTTGAGGGCAAAGCATGGGCACAGGTTTCCCAGAGAGGCTGTACAATCTCCTTCCGTGGGGATATACAGGCTTGACTGAACCCTGAGGAAAACCTTTGCATGATGGCAGGTGGTGGGACCAGAGAGATGCCCCAGACCTGACTTCCACTGGTCCCTTCCAAATTAAGCTATTCTGAGATTCGTGCTGCAGAAATCCTGGGAAGCAATGGCTTCCTTTTTTTACAGAGATACAGTGTCCACAGCTTGTCTTAATAATAGCATTTAGCGGGAGGATACAATGGGGATGGATGTAATGAATGTTGTCACTCTAATTCCCTTTGAATGTGCCCACCTTTTACCATGGCACAGCTTACTTTCTTCATTTGGACTGCTGAAGTCAGTAAACCTTTTTTCTTCTAATGAATTTTTCAAAAGTGTGTCTAAATAGTTTGCATGCTGTTCTCATAATCAAGAGGGTATTTTACTTCCACATTCTTTTGATTGCCAGTCACAGAAGGAACAGACCCTCCCAGATTGGGGTGGGGGCACATTTGGCTTGTCCCCTAGGAAAGCCACATTGTTACAAGGGGGCAACTACCCACTCCACACATTTGTTTGATACCGGTTTTGGTAACAAGGGTCATGAGACAGTTATCTCATCAATACATATAAATATCTCAAAGGCAGTTGTCAAGAAGATGGTGCCAGGCTCTTTTTGGTGTGCCCAGCAATAGGACAAGGACCAATGGCCATAATCTAAAAGACAAGAAGTACCACCTCAACATGAGGAAGAACTTATTTACACTGGGGATGGCAGAGCACTGGAACAGGCCACTCAAGGAGATAATGGAATTTCTCTCTCTGGAGACATTTAAAACCCACCTGGACATGTTCCTGTGTCACCTGCTCTAGGTGACCCTGCCTTGGCAGGAGGTTGGACTGGTTGATCTCTAGAAGCCCTTTCCAACCCAAACGATTCTGTGATTCTGCTTCAATTATTCATGTGCTTTAGAGAGGAAACACCCTGGGCTGCCGGTTCACAGCGAGACACAAAGAGGGAGACAAGGAGATAGCTGGTATCTTTTATGCCCATGGGATTAGGTCTTCTGTCTTCTGACCTTATCAATTGGGAGACCTTAGAAAACAGCACAGATCCATCCTTTCGGTGGTGAACAGATTGTTAACCCCAGAGTATACACTGCTCAGACCGTGTAACTGTGGAACAGGCTTTTTTCACAGCAGCTTCCAGCGCTGCTCGGACCCGTTTCCATCCGGCGGCGCACGGAGCTCCCGCTGGGCTCAGAGCCCTTCCAGCCAAGCGCGGCACGGACGGCACCCACCGCGGGAGAGGCGGCTGCGGAGCCGGGGGGACAGCAGCCATGGGAGGAGCGGCTCCTCCGCCCGTGCCCCCGGGAGACCCTCCCTGCCCCGGAGCCGGGCGGGGACAGCTGGCCAGCGATGACCCTCCCGCCTCGGCACCACCCCGGAGCGACCCCAGCCTCCCCCCGGCCCGGCCCTGACGTGTGCGCCCCCGGGGCGGGGCGGGGCGGGGGCTGTGCGGGGCGGGGCGGGGCGCAGGGGGCGGCCGGGTCGGCGGGAAACTTCTGCGGCTTCAGCACCACAGACAGGGCGGCCGCGGTGCCGCCGCCCGGCATGAGCGCCCCGCCAGCCCCGCCGCCGCCCCCGCGCTCCGCCTCGGCCCCCGCACAGCCCCAGCCGCCCGGGCGCCCATGGAGGCGGCGGCAGCCCTGAACGAGAGCGGAGCGGCAGCCCCCCGGCTGCCGGCCGGCGGCGGCAACGCCTCACTGGAGCTCTCGTCGCAACCCCCCGCGCCCGCCGCCCTCAACCCCTGGGATGTGATGCTCTGCGTGTCCGGCACCGCCATCGCCTGCGAGAACGCCCTGGTGGTTGCCATCATCTGCTACTCGCCCGCCCTGCGCACCCCCATGTTCGTGCTGGTGGGCAGCCTGGCCACGGCTGACCTCCTGGCCGGCCTCGGCCTCATCCTCAACTTCGTTTTCCAGTACGTGATCCGCTCGGAGACGGTCAGCCTGCTGACGGTGGGCTTCCTCGTCGCCTCCTTCGCCGCCTCGGTGAGTAGCTTGCTGGCCATCACGGTCGACCGCTACCTCTCCCTCTACAATGCCCTCACCTACTACTCGGAGAGGACGGTGCTCTGCATTCACACCATGCTGGCGGGTGCCTGGGGGGTCTCCCTCTGCCTGGGGCTGCTGCCCGTGCTGGGCTGGAACTGCCTGCACGACCGTGCCGCCTGCAGCGTCGTCAGACCCTTGACCAAGAGTAACGTGACGCTGCTGTCTGCCTCTTTCTTTCTCATTTTCCTCATCATGCTCCATCTCTACATCGAGATCTGCAAGATCGTCTGCAGGCATGCCCACCAGATAGCCCTCCAGCAGCACTTTCTGACTGCTTCCCACTATGTCGCCACCAAAAAAGGAGTCTCTACCCTGGCTATAATCCTCGGGACTTTCGGAGCCAGCTGGCTGCCTTTTGCCATCTACTGTGTGGTGGGGGATCCTGACTACCCTTCTGTGTACACGTACGCCACGCTTCTACCCGCTACCTACAATTCCATGATCAACCCCATCATTTATGCCTACAGAAACCAGGAAATCCAGAGGTCCATGTGGGTGCTCTTCTGCGGCTGCTTTCAGGCTAAAGTGTCCTTTCGCTCGCGGTCCCCCAGCGATGTCTGAGTGACTTTTCTCTGCCGTACCGCACAGAGTGACAATCTCCTCAGTGGACTATTACAGTGCCTGTTCTAAACTTCAAACTACGTTGTGAAGTCATTGGAAACATGCTTAAGTATTAGCACTTTATACATATTTGTATCTCTGAGAGTGGTTCAGGGTATGGAGTTTTGGGTTCTGTCAAAATAATAACAATGTGGTTGTACATAAATTTGCACATCACATTTGTGAAGTGAAGACATTCCGGTACCGCTTAATTTTAGCACCTTATTTCTAGCTGCTCACCTGCCAAAACAGTGTTGCCTTTCTGAAGGGCAGATAGAAAGAAAGTTGTGTTTGTGTTGTATTTATATGTGTGTATGTTGGGGGGGACATGGGGCTGGGAGTGTATGTACGTATGTATGTGTGTATCTATACTTTGCTGCACAATATTGATAAATTATAACATTTTGTATACAAATAAAAATATGTGAAATGTAATATAACTCTGTGTGTTTAGATGCTTTTAGACATAAGAGAGTTGGCAAATTTGCCTGTTGAACAAAGTCCCTTGAAAGCTCCCTATGTAATTCTGCCTAAAGAGATAATCATTCACTGTGGAGATGAAATACTGCACCAAGAAAGGCACCTTCTGATTGCTTGTTTGTTTGTTCTCTTCTTTAGTCTGTCAAACAGAGTAGCAAAGAGAACAAACTCCTTTTTTTTTTTTTTTTCCCCTCCAGCAACCAAAGGAACAAAAAGCCTGGTCAAATAGGCTGCTCATTACCTGGTTTCCAATAGCTTTTGTCTTCAAGTTAGCCCTTTATGATCCACTGATCCATTTAAAAAATTTCAAACTGTGGGGGAAAATCATTCTCTAGGATGTTTTTTTTTCCTCTGTGTTTTAATCTAACACTGAAAGAGAAGAAAAAAAAAGAGGAAAAATCAAAAAAAGAATGGTCTTCTTTTCTAAAAGCCTGTAAAATGCCACAATAAATTGACTTTGTTTATCATCTGCAGTTCTGAAGGGAATCTGAATTATTTCTCCCTCTCCTTTTTTTTTGGACTGTGTGTTGTAGAAAAATCATTTAAGTGCATCTTTGCTGTCTGCCTGTCTCGGAGCAGTATATAGTTTTCTGATAATCCCTTGGCTCAGTGACTTCAAGGAGTCCATCAGAGGTCAACGTTATTCAGAGGTTGGAACACTCCTTCACTCAGCTTCAAATTCACCAGCGGCTGATTTATTTATAACACTTGCAGCAGATTTTAGAAGCAGTGTTGCTGCTTATTTATTTGTAGTTATGCTACACTTACATCCTGTTTATGTTACAGTGTATTGCTATCCTTTCAATTTGTATTTGCACTTGCATGTGCATGGTACCATATGAAAAGTTTGGACTAACGTGTTTTCCAGCTTGTGACAGGGCAATGCATCAAGCATCTGCCTGCTGGAGTAGCTGGGGCCACAAGGACCCAGCAAGCCTCAGAGAGGCCGTGAATCAGTAATGCCGTGAATGCAAGTGTTATGCAAACCAGTGTCATTTCACTGATAATACAAAGAGATTTCATTTAAAAAGCAAAACTGGTATTCCAGACTCTGCTGGTTCCACTACTTTTGTCAATTCTAATAATCACAAATGTAGCATCGTAGATGATTAAGGCATGCAGTTCATCAGGAAACTGTTGCAGTGACATTACAAATATAATTCAAAGCAGGTTTTATTATAGGTCAAAATGGTGCTCAGATTAAGAACTCTATAGCTACTTGTAAAAAAGATCCCCCCCCCCTTTTTTAAGCCCCCATCTCAATTGCTATATCTAAGCTAGTAAATAAAAGAGGGCAAGGCCTTCCCTCTAGCCCTGTAACTGAGTGGCACAGAGCATGCTTAAGCTTCCTTCCCCTTGCAAAGCCAGGGACCAAGGCCAGGCTGGGGCATCCTGGCCCTACTCAGGTCACCTGCATAGACTCAGGCAAAGACGCTGCATCACCCACAACAGTAACTGCTGAGAGAAAAGACCACTGAGTGCCTCAGACAGGCGAAACCTGGCAAAACTTTCTGATAAAACTGAAAAACTTGCCATCTGCTAGGCCTTAGTATCATAAATCTTTGTAAAACCACAGGGGAGGGTTGCCAGGTGCAGGTCCTCACACCCTGGCACTGACCCTGCACCTAAGTATGAGATGCTGAGAGGAACCTGAGCAGGCTTCTGGGAGCCCTGTGCAGGCTCTGAAGACCAGCATTGGCTCTAAAATCCCCTAAGACAAATTTCTTATGCTTACTTGTAGTCCCTGAGGTTAGGCAGAATCTGCTACAGACCACCCCTAATGCAACCTCCCTCTTTAAACTCTTTCAGGAACTGAGCATTGGGGATTTTCACCATGGATTCATTACACAGTGAAAGCCTGTATAAAAATTAGATAAATAAAACTTAGTTGAACAGAATCCTACTTCAGTAACAAAACACTTAATCAGTGAATGGAAAGGACTTAGGTGAATTCCTCTTCCAGCTTTCTGTTATGTGAACACATATTCAGTTTACGACTTTTCCCCAAGATTCACTGTCTCTACAAAATAAAGCTGGATCCCTCCTGTTGAACATGTGACGCTTTTAAAGTATTTCCCCAAGCATTCCTCTCTTCTAAGAAGCAAACTTGTGTTACAGTGATCTTAGCCATTCATTTTCCTAGGACAATACAGATGAGAGAGTTTTTTTCTATATATCACCTTCAGAAAGATTCACTGACTCATAATTTCTCAGAAAAACTGAGGTTAAAGAGGAGAGAGTATTTTGATGGGGTTTGGTTAGCCCTGACAATGGAATTGACATCAACCGACTTGAAGTAAAAGATGGTTTTGAATTTTCAAAGTGAGCCTGGATCTGCAGAAATATCTGAGCAGAATAACATAAAGCAGACTACATAATCTCTTCTCCCCAAACAACATTTCGCTTTAGAAAAAGAAAAGCTGTGCTTCCTGATGGAGGAAATGCAGGAATTGTGTGTAGCATGGTGCCTGTATTTTCCTTGCTGAGTTTTTTGTTGAAACAGCAGAGATGTATTTGAGAAGATGGTGTTACATTTGCAGTATCTGGACCCGCAAACTCCTCCGGTTGTCAGATGATGGTACTTTTACCTTGGTCATGAAATGATTTGGGGTGATAAAAATTCCCAGAGTTCCCATTTCCAGTCACTGAGCAGGGCATGGCTGTAGCCCTCACACAGCCACAATAGGAAGCCATCTCAGGGGACAGTCATGTGTCTGATTGAGGGGCACTGTGTCTGATTTTCTATTTCCAAGAGTCAATAGGCAACTTTGTCTGCATAGAGACCAGAACTGCAATGGCAATTCCCTTTACTGCTGGTGAGCACAGATCTTTCCTTGTCACTGCAGCTTTAAGTTCTCACATCAATGATGTGAGGGCAGAAAACACACACTGAATTAGGTGCAAGGATCAGTCCCAGCATTTGGTAATGGTATATTCTATGTAGACTTCACTGGAAACGGAAATGGAAATGAGGTTTCCTGCTTCACCACTCTTAAAAATTCTTTGCCTTGTTCTGAGGTAAAATAATGTCAGACTAGGTCTAAAGAGCTCCCAGCTTGTTCCCACTGAAACCAGTGATGCTCTATTGCACATAAGCCGCAATAATGGCAATATCTCATTACAAAAACTACCTTTTTGACCAGGCAGTCCTTGGCCTCAGCTCCAGCTTTCATTGGAAACTAATGATTTATTGCTAACCTAGAAAGTCTTCCCCTGTAACTTGAAAGTTACAGGACTTGCAGTGCCTTGCAAGACCAAATCCCAGCATTTTGGCTTGCATGGAGTACCTCTCGCTGTGATTAGCTTCCTTGTTTCAGAAGGAGCCGTTCAGAAAAAAGAGCATAGCTCTGGTAAGGAAGGCCTGGTTGGAAGCTGGCCCAAAAGCACCCCACACTGCTTGATTTTCTGTGGGGCTTCTACTGAAATCAGTGGCAGAACAGTGGAAATGAGATTGACTCTGCAGGTTGCTTTGTATGAGTCACTGTATATTAAAAAGCCAGCTGGATTCAAAATCACAGGTCAAACAAAACCTCTTTATTTAGCTAAGCAAACAAAAGGACAAAACACTTTTAAACATGAAAAGTGAGTCTGTACATATTTTTATCAATGTGATAATCCGCAGGTACTAAGTAACACCCAGTGAAGCACTAGAATCTTGAATCTCCATTCTGCCTCTCTCATTTTAAAAAGGATCAATGTTTATAATGAGGTAAAAATAATTTCTAATAGTGCAGCTGCTCCTCAGCATTTCAGCTAGCTTTTGTGGCAGTCACCTAAAAAGAAAAAAAAAGGCAAGGGGGAGAACAAACAAGGTGGTTTTCTCCTTCTTGTTGCTTCATGAAGTAGACACATGATCGGATGGCAAGGAGTGATGAGTGGATGTGATTGAGCTCTGAAGGAGAATGGGCACATCTGGATCTCACCTTAACCCTTGCTGAGTTTGCTTGTTGGAGGGACACTGCATTGTGAGGTGTCTCCTCATCACCAGGTCCTCATCAGCTGAGCTCCTCCTTAGGACCTGCTACAGCTGAAAGTCCACAGAGAAGCTCCTGGGCTCAGGAGTGCCTCACAAAACTCCCCTGGGTAGAAAACCACTATGCCTTTCCCTGCCCTCTTGATGTTTCTTTCTGCTTTCCCTTTCTCCGGGGGAAAACATTTCCCTAGGGGCAATTTCATTTATTGAGGGCAGGAACTCGATGCCCTGGAAATAACCCAGCTGCTGTTGGGACAGCTGGAGAAATGTAAGCGCTGACTCAGTGCTGACAGTAGAGGTGGCAGCCGGTTCAGCAGAGGCAGGTCTGCTCGTGTCAGCTCTGTCTGCTGCAAAGAAGTGACAGAAGGCAGCGGGAGGTGAGGCAACGGTGAGGTCTCTGTGCAGGCTCCACATGTTGCAGCAAAGTCTGATAGTGATGGGTATTTTTCAGCAGATTCCCACTCTTTTTTTAATGATTTTACCTTTTTGGCATTGTAACAGAAGTGGTGGGAGAGAAAAAGCAAGAGAAAAGATGAATGTGCCAGTATTTGCATAAGGGAAAGAGCACAGTGGTTCACACTATGACTCACGAGGTGGGACCAGCTCCCCTGGCGATACCTTGAATACATCAGCTGGCTGCAGTGTACCCTTCCAGCAGTGGGTTGGTGCCACAAACAAGACAAAAGATCAAAAGTATTTCTTCACTGCAGCACTGTCTGAGTTATCATCAATCCTAGACACCTCAAGCAGACAACTGCAAGAGCAGGCAGAGCTGCCCAACCTATCGTTCAGGCAGTGAAGGGATAAAACATAGTCCAGATTCACCTTTTGCCCTGCTTTTGAACACTATTAAACTTCTACCTGCAAGGCAAGACTTGATAATCATCTACAAGACAATTTATCTTTTCCATCTGCTGCTGCCTCTGTGCCCCTGACTCAAGGTGCTGGGGCAGAGCATCCTTGCACTGTCCCTCACATCTTCCTCTGTGGCACAGGCTTTTTCTACCCAGGCAAGACTGGAGTAAAATCTATACCATGGCAGATTTTATAAAGATTGTCAGCACTTAAAAGTGAGAGTTAGATGCTTAGGATCAAAATTATCAGAAGGATTTAATCACTGGTATTCCTAAAGGTAGGTGTCTCAGCAATCTTGCTTACTGATTAGACCTACAAGTACCAAATTACTCAGCTGCTTTACATTTTTATCCTTTGTGCCCTTACAACCAGGCTGCTTTGCCCAAGCAGCCCAGAAGCTGCTTTTTCCCCCTAGATTTGGTGGGGATTGAGGGAGTTTGTGTCCTTACACCTGTGTTTTCCAAATGGCTCCGCTTGGTAGGAAAGCACAGGAATATCACATTGAATAAAAGTGATCCAGGCCTTTTGTCTCTGCACTGGCCTATGTTTCCACAGGCTGAAATTTGCTCCAACAGAGAAAGGGGCTGAGTCCAGGATGCTAGCAGAGAGTGAGTTTTTATGCCATGGATGCTTATCAGCACTGTTGGAAGCACTTGTTTCTCTAGCAGGTATAAACTGGCTGCAATGATTCAGGCACAGGGGATGGAAGGGGTCAGGAGGAGGTGAATTGTCTCTTGGGGAAGGAAAGAAATTCTGAGATGGGGGAATATTTTGATGTGGGGGTGAGTTGTTTGTGAGGTTTTGGGTAGATTTTTGTTTGGTTGGTTGGTTTGGTTTTGGGGGGGGTTCTTTGGGGTTTTTGTTTCTTTGTTGTGTTTGGGGTTTTGTTTGTTTGTTTGTTTTTTTCATGCTGCTCACTATCTAGCTCCTGGCTGATTTAAAACAAAGTTGTTTTTTCAGGGAAGGTTTCTCCAAGCAACCTGCTTATTTTGTAGCTTAACTGAAAGACTGAGATTTTTCAGGGATGGATTGGAAAAAAGGATTTAAAAATTAGCTTGAACCTTCTGTCTTTTTTGAGTTAAGGCAAATTTTGTGTGGAGCAATGCTCCTTTTATCACCACCAAGATGACAGCATGCATATTAATAATTATATTTATAACCAAAACCAAAGGAGAGGTTCTGGAAACATTCTCCTAGATGTAGATTGTTTAAACAAATATTTAGTCTCCTATAAAATTTAATTAGACCTACGACATTCTTTGAATGATGAATTATTTATTTTAATCAGCACCTTCTGTGACATGTTATCCTTTGCATCACAGTGAGACAATGTAACTGTATACCTGCAGGTAGATATAATTTTTTGATTTTATAGAAAGAAGTACACCTGGGTGGTATTAAGATATTGTCAAAAGAAATCTCTTCTGTGGGAAAATCAGTGTGTCAGTAAGTATGGGGACCACGCTGCATTCCAATATCAATCTCTGACTTCTGATTCTGCGGCTAATTTTTGTTAGTCTATAGGAAGCTGGGATTTCCTGAAGAGTTTATAATTTTTCCAAGCAGGAGTGCATTTTGTTTTAAATATCATTATTCAGTGGCAAGTAAGGAAAATGGGATACAAATAAGTTAAGGGGGTCCCCCTTTATGTATGCTTGTAGTTCTATGAAAGGCCCAAAGAAAATAATAAACTGTATTGAATTATGCTATAAGAATTAATGCATCAGAAAATCTTTTGCAGGGAGAGTTTGGGCACAAAGTGTGATTTGTGCACCAAGCATAAACCCAAGACTTTGAGCGGCTCCCCTATTTGATGCAGCTGAAGGTGGACTCCTTTCTCCCAGGGGTGTGAGCTGCTCTGTGACAGACAAAGGCCATCACGTGGGAGACAGGCATTTGCAGAGAAGTTCATTGTATGAGGCCTCACTCGTAACACTGTAATAGTGAGCTCTAATAGTAATCAGATACTGCCTATTGATGGATGAGAACAGCTAATTGCATTATTTTTATTTTGAATGAAAATGAAAAGATCAGAATACTTTGCTGTGGTTGCTTTCGCAGCGTTAGTTCCACACGAGATGTGTTAGCAGGAAATAAAGACTCTGTGAATCCCCACAACACTCCCAGCTGTGCTAAGGTAAATGCCCTGCTGCCAGCTTGCCTGCTGAAACCCACCGCTACATTAGCAGCACACAGTTCTAATTATGTCAGCCAGAACATTTTCTTCTCTCGTTAGACATTTTTAGGAGTTAGAAAAGGCTCTGTCTCTGCCTTCATTGTCATTAAAACTGGGACCTTTTGTCTAATCATAGTGTCCATAGTATTGGTCAGATCCATAACAGCTTCCTAATAATATTCTCCCATCCTACCATGCTTGGTCTGAAATGAGCACTTGTCACTTTATCTGAGAAGAGAGAAACACGCTGAATGTCTCTGATACTTGAGCTGATGATGTCAGTCCAGCTTCTCTATAATGCAGAACTTGTTTTCTACCCAACTGGTTGCTTATCCCCTTTGCACGGCAAGTTACGTGGCTGTTTCCATCTCTCCAGTGATTCCTGGTGCCTCAGCCAGTACTAAGCAGGGCATGAGTGCCCTGACAGCCCTCCCCGCTTTATCCCTGCTATGAACTGAGGAGTGTATTGGTGGCACTCAGAGCAGTGGGTGCTTCCCGATTCTCATGAGTGCAGCACATCCCTGGACAGTGCAAGGCATGGAAGGTGTCTCATATCGCTATGTGAAGCATACCTATTTAGTAACAGGGGAGAGATGGATACTTGCATGAAGATCTGTGCTTTGTGATCCTCCTCTTCTGCAGAGCAGAAAATGAGGATGTGAGAAAATGAGGTAGCAGTGAAATTTGTTTGGGAGCTACCAAAGAACGTCAGAAAAGTAATTTTGGTCCTGGAACAAGGCATTTGCATACAAAACACAGATAGGATGCAAGTCTTTAGTCCCCATTTTGGCAACATCCATGTGAATCTGTTATTCTATTGCTCTGTCTTCTTGCCCTGACACCCCTTTCACTTTCCTTTCTGCCCTAGAGGTGGCCTTTCCTTCTCTCTTCCCCGAAGGCCCTATGGAAGTGGTATGTTTCCTGCTCTTGGTATGAGCTGCCTCTCCTCAAATACATCCATTTTTCTTTCTCTTCACATGGCCCTGCTGCTGCTTTCCTCGGAAGGGTTTCACACATAAGGAGTTGGGTGGACATGGCCTCGGAGGGGACCCCTCCAAGGGAGACAGTGTTACGTCTGTGCCACTTCTGCTCTTGCTGCACCCAGGAAAAATATAGATAATACAGGTCTATGGGCCAGTCTGATAGTGATGCAAGCAAAAATCAAGGAATCATAAAACCATAGAATGGTCTGAGCTGGAAGGGGTTTTAAAAATCATCTAGTTCCAACTCCCCTGCCATGGGCAGGGGCACCTTTCACCGGATCAGGTTGCTCCAAGCCCTACCCAACCTGGCCTTGAACACTTCCAGCCTCTCTATCATGCAGGCAGCAGAACTGGTCTTCTGCCCAACCAGTTTCCTATCCCATGTGCCTGCCAAGATATGTGGCTATTTCTAAGTTTCCAGTGATTCTCCACTGAAAAATGACTGGATCCATCAGACCTGCAGCTTGCTTGTCTCACAGTGCTCCAGAGAAGCATCTATGAGTGACTGGTGGAGTTTATTCTCTGCTTTTTGAAAGTCTCCTGAGACCAGAAGTGAAAAGTCACAACAGGAGTGGCGTTTTTCAAGATACCCAGTGTATTACACTACTAAGGGTTTCAGAGCGAGCACTGAAGGCTTAGCCCACCTCACTATTATGTGCTGGTTTATGGCCAAGATAATCCTAAATGGCATGTCATGCCATTGGACTACCTGAAGGACATCTCCAAGACTTGCCTTTGGAGTGCAATACGCAGAGCAATGACCTGTATATCTTTTCCAGGCACCAGGGTAGGAGCAGAACAGTGGGTACAGTGGTGTAGTCCCACTGACAGAGCGCAGCCAACATGCAGGTGCATTCAGGTTGTTCTAAAAATACACCACAAGCTGCTTTGACACATATCAGAGAGGTCAATCAGGCTTTTTGATGGAGATAAACATTCTTACCCTGTGGCAGCACTTCTGGTGATGGCTCGCTTTCAGTATGCACGTGCAAACCTGGCTGAAGCAGAGGGGAGCGGGCAAACTGGGTAACATGGGGTGGTTGTCTTTTCTCTCCTACTTGGGTTACACAAACCCCAAGTCTGGGGCAGGTGGTAGTGCTGTGCCACTTGGAGACTTTCCTCCCAAGTCCATCTTGCTGCCACTCAGAGAGGCTCCAGTCACTGTCTGGAGTTTGCTGGCTTTCTTAATCAGAAACCGAGACTGAGAAATACACATTTATGTCCTTGCACATTTCATCTACAGGCAATAAAAATATCTTTTAAACAACCTAAGGCAGCTTTTACATCTTCTTGTCTTCGCTGTATTCCCAAAAGCCTTAATATGATGTTTATAACTTTGCCTGTCCTGGTATCACCTCTCTTTGCTTCCACACAGAAGCTGTTCCTGCTTATTGAGATTACTCTCAGGTGGCCTCCCTTTAAAATGTATAACTCTATATAAATCCACAGCAACAATTTCTCGGCCGTTCCACCACGTCAGGCTATCGATTGGCTGTGATGTGCTTGCTGTGCAGTGGTTAACCAGGTCCATACCCCTGGTTCACCCCAGGCAAAGGCAAGAGAAGAACTATAGCTCGGTGCGGTTTCTTGTCGAGCTGCATTTCCCACAAGCTGTTTGCACACTCCATCCATCAGAGAGGTGTTGTCTTTCTGTAAGCTCCTTTATGCCATGGCATAAACAGTGGAGGTTTCTAACTTTTGAAAATGTTCCTTTTGTAGACAGATACAGCAAAAACCTTGATGGTTTATATTACTCTTTCCCTGGATTTAATTGTTGAGGTCTTACCTGGAGATGATGTACGCAGCGTGACCAGAGAATCTACAGTGCCTGAGAGCCTTATTATTGCTTGCTTCTGCTTTGTGTTTATTTTTCTTTCTACAAATATGACAGTAGCTTTATGAAAATGTCCTTCATAGCTACAGTGAAGAAGAGAGCCTGACTGAACCCCCACTTCTTCTGTGTAACCTCTCAAAAGCAACAGAGGAGAGCTTCATTTGGGTGAAATTTCTTTGTAAAGCCCCCTGTGAGAGCACTCACTGGGGCGTGCTCCCAAAGCTGGAGGATGTACTGAGTCACAGGTGTCTGTCTCAGACAAACTGTGATTCAATTTTTTCATAAATGACTTGGGTGATGGAACAGGGATAGTACTTACTCAGCGGGTGGCTGTCAGACATTGGGGAGGGGCTGCAGTTACCTTGGAGGACTGACTTGGTGTTCAACACAGTCTTATCAAGTTTGAAAGAGAGTTTGGAAAAAAACCAAGAGATAGTCTATTAGAGGTAAGCACAGCAATTCAGCAGGAAAATCAGCAGTGCAAAGCCAGGATAGGGAGCGAACAATGGTGTAGCAAACCCATGGAGGAGTATCTTGAGCTGAGCTTGGTCAACAGCTTCTCACCATTTGTGAAGGCTCAGGGGAGCTCCTCCAGTGTGTGAAAGCTGCTGTAAAGTTAAAAGGAAACCTTTTGCATCTAACATCCATGGTTTGTAGAACAATGAATGAGGAGCTTAAATGGCAGCAAGGAAGAGTCAGGCTTGACACCGAAAAATCGCCAGACACAAAGGAGAACTGGAACAATCCTTGTAGGGGCGTTGTGGGAACTTCATAACTGGAAAGCTCTCACAGCAAGTTGCAAACATCCATCTGCAAGAGTACAGGGATAATGACATTGTCTTCAGACAGAGTGACCAGAGGAATAAACTTATGTGGTCTCTACCAATGCTATTTTAGTATGCCACTGTTACAGTTACATGTGCTTCTTTAATTTGCTGTTTGCAAATTCTCGGTAGCAGATAGTCAGATATTACAGATGCTACAGTTCTCTGCCTTCTGTTTAGTCCAGACTTTGTGATTACCTTGTTATGTATTGCTGGGCAGCAATTCTCCTCCCAGTTCATATAATGTCTAGACACCAGGATGGAGCCCCTGCGAGTAAAATTGTTTGTGAATAAATAGGGAAGGCCTTTCCCCCAGAATATTTCCTGCACAGTGTCAACATATCCTTAATCAAACTCTGAGTTTGCCTGCATGTATACATATACACATCTTTTTAAATCAAGGGGGTTTTTGTTGCACTTCCTTGAGTGCAAGCCCATTTCCAGGAGGGAGTGCTATAAATCATCCCTCATCATCAGAGGTGCTTTGGTACACTTCCTATAGTTATTGCACCCAGCTGACCTCCATGATGTTATAGAGGACTGACTGGAGTCTTCTGAGGATAGGTCTACCTGCAGGTACCAGCCAAAGAGCTCTATTTCATGGAGATGCCATGCAAAAGTATTATGGAGTAAATCATCTTTCCTCTTTAGCTAACAATGGGTTTGGAAACCCATTTGGAAACAACAGTCTAGGATAAGTATCCCAGGTAAAGTGTTTTCTATAGAAATGTTCTTTATTCCAGGTTATCTACAAATGTTGGGAGGGAAGGGTTGCTGAATCACTGTGAGCTCCTAACACCAGATTGCCAGCCCCTGATCTGAACCCTTCCCACTGATGTGGTGAGAGTGATTGCTTGCCAGGCAGTGTGAAGGGCCTCCAGTGAGCGGGGGCTGGTGCTTCCCAAAGCAGCAGGGGGTGGAAGGAAACCTTCTTGAGATGCTCATGTCTTCTGTATGCTCTGCAGCAACTGAGATGGCACTATAGAGCCTACAAATTAAATCATAACAATGTGGATAAACAAATGGGGTCAAATTCTAGTCCCCGTCACTAGAACAAAGACATTAATTTTAATAAATGGTAATTGTAACATAATGGGTGTTTGACAGCAGAATGAAGGTAGGTGTGCACATGCATACGTGCACAAGTCAGTGTCTGCAATCTCAGAGGACATGACTTCGGCAGAAAGGTCAGGGTAAGAGGGATCTTAAGAGATCACCCAGTTTCGTTTTTGCTCGGGACATTCAGGCAACCTGTGGAAAGTAGCAGAAAACAATGCCATCCCTGTGACAAACTTTGGCCAAGTTTTGCTGAGCAAAACTGGAGTAAAACAAAGCAGCTTCTCGAAGCAACTTCTACAGCTGGTAAATAAAAGCAAATCAGGGAATCAATAAGTAATAATGCAGCAGATAAGCTGATGAGCGAGGAGCTGTGTGTGTTCATATGGGATAGATCGCATCAGACAAAATCAATAGCTGCCTTTGTCAAAGCTATAGGCTTGGTGACTGCAGCAGATATTTATCTAAATTACAGTAACTTGCTACAAAGAACCTTGTATAAAACCTGCAGAGAGAAAATCTGTTCAGGTAATCCTGCTGCTGAGTTTGAATTAGCCCAACTTTATTAGCTAAAAAAAAAAAAAAAAAAAGACAAGAGTTCAGTTTTCTAGACCCTTCCAGGAATGCTGAGAGGACACATTTTAAATAAGGATGAGGGACCAACCAGATGCTGTCCAACACGTATGGAGCTGCATGGTGCACTGATCACCCCAATATAGAAACTCTAGTCATTCACTACCCTAAGTAATTGTTGGTTGAAAACCTTTCTATGGCTTTGAAGATCTGTGTTAAAAAGCAAGTTCACTATGACCAGTGTCACATGGATGCATCTTTCCAAGGACATGTGAGCCCCAGGACCGTGCCACGGACACAGTGTGCAAAGAAATGCAAGGACTGAAGGAATGAAGGAAGAAAAAGAAGGCTCCTTGGGCAGAGGGAATGGTGTGAAGATGCATGGAGATATTTGTTTCTGGGGCTGGCAAGGCAGCATGCAGCAGCGCCTGCACAGACATGGCTGTTACCTGAAAAGGATATTTCTGCTGCGGGTACCTCTGGATTCAAGATTCACAGCACTGGGTTTGCTGCAGGACTACAAATGTTGCTTACTCAAGAATGAGTAGGTTGTCAAAGTCCCTTGTACATGGTCGTGCTCCATGGCCATGGATTTGGGTTAGGGTTATGGACTTGACTCATTGGTCTTTCATTTTTGGCACTGTGCCCACCCAGGGCTTCTGGGAACCAGCTTTAAAATGGTGGTAGGAAAGCACATGGCAGATATGCGGGATTGACCGCCAAATAAAATGTGTCACTCTTGTTGATATTTTCTCAGAGCATCTACTTTTCTGTGAACATCAGGTTAGTACAGATATTTAGTACAGCCAAGGTGATTGCAATAAGAGTTAATATTGTTTTATAGCTGGCTTTTCATCTCAGTTTTGCCTAGAGGAGAAGGAGAGGGAAGACTCTTGGAGCATTTTCATTCTGCACTATTAAAAATATTCCCGTTAGGAAGGTTTATGACACAGGAATAAGTGCAGTTATCAGGGATAGCTGATCCACAGACAATTAGCCAGAAGAAAACGAGTAATTCAGCCAACATCACCAGCCTGGTTTATTGAAGGCAGTAAAAGGAAATACTACACTTAAGCTGCCAAAATCACAGGCACTGATACCTCAATATCCGGTCGCTAATAAAGGTACAGCCCTGCTGTTTGAACGAGAACTTTTATGAGAGGGTGATCAGTTGCTTAATTTAAAGAGACTCGTGTTTGCCTTGCCAGCCACATTTATTTCTGAGCAGTCTGGCTTCTTGGCTGAATCCATGCTGCCTTGTGCGGCAGCTCAGCCCTGCTCCACTTGCCCAGGGTCACTGAAAGGGGCAGGAGAGGCACAAACCAGGGAGCAGCACCACCCCACATGCACATGGATGCTCTTGTGAGATAGCAGGCTCTGGATTTGTACACATTCAGTGGTTTCCTTTTGTGAAATAGCTTCTTCTGCTGGCTCCACACAGAGAAGAACCTCTGTGAGTTGGTCACCACGGACAAGCAGCTTTGCTCAGATGGAAGTCGGGGCTTGCCCTGCAAATCTGAGACACAGAGAGGTCTTGGTGTCATCCCTGCCATTCCTCGTCTCCTTCCCAGCAGTGGAAAGAGCCATTCTGTGCAGAATAATGCTGCAAAAGGAAACAGAAAAGGGGGAGAGTCACTGGTCATTTCTCTTCAGTTCCTTCTCCCGAGTCAGCCCTGGAGGAAGGGTTCAGTTTGGAAAGCTGCTGGTTTGGGAGGGGTACAGAGGCACAGGGCACACCAGCAACAGAGATCTGGCATGCCCTGCTACCCCACAAACACACCATGGTGAGAATGTGTCAGTAAAGTCCCACATAGCAACACCACAATGTAACAAATTAACAAATGCACTACTGGCAATTATGTGACTTCTTGACAGTGAAACAGAACCTCTATCTTTAAGTATTTATAAAAAATGATGTCAACACATTAGAAATTATACTTTCCCTAACCCCCCTGTGTTTCCCCAGTTACTCTGAGAAGATCACGGCTTTCTATCAGGTAGGGGCCCTTGCAGAAACACCATCTCAGTGCAGAGAAATAGGTGTGTAGAACTGGTGTTATGCTCATTCCTAGGCAACAACTCCCTTAGCCTGCATTACATGCCTTCTGCCACTTCTGGCCAATTCAGTTTATTTAGTAATTAGCATTTGGGCAAATTCCCAGTGCCTTTTCCAGTGCCTGAGGTTTGTGCTGCTGTTCTGCTGGAACCAGCATCCCTCCAAGCAGTTTGTGACTGGTTTACATCATTGTGTGTCCTCTGGCTTTGTGCTGCTCTTGAACATTTAAATGTCCCGTTGTCCCACATGCCTTCCTATACCCAAATCCTAGAGATTAACAGTTCTGGAGTAGGTCTATGGAAAGGGTCACAGCCACAGTTTTTTTTTGTGAAAGACTTTGAAAATGTCCTGGGAGATTCTTGAATTAAGAGATGAGGTGGTTTTTTTTGTTTGTTTGTTGCTTTTTTTTTCTTTTGTGTTGGGTTTTTTTGCAGTTGTTTGTTTGTTTTGTTGTTTCTTATTTTAATTTATTTTATTTTATTATTTTTTTTGTTAGTGCTTGAGGAGAGTGACTTTGACCAGTGCCCACCAATGCTGGCCCCTGGATGTGGGTTAGCAGAATGGCTGCTCGTGCCCCTTCCCATAGCAGAATGTTTTTCCACTCAGGAAATTTTTGCAAACAAGGGGATATATTCTTGAACCAGCTGTGCCCCACTGGCAGAAATGGCACAGGTACTTCTGGGTGACCTCCTGGGCTCTGAAGCACCATGGCTCGTTTTGGAATGAGAACTTGGGTTATCCAAAGTCATCTGGGTACTTCTTTTAAAGAGCTCTCAAACTCCCTTGTGTCTGAACTGATCTATGGTCTGCTGGAGTCAGAATCTGGCATAGTGAGGGTGAGGAAATGCTTTGGGTTTTCAGAACATTTTAGGCGGCTGATATAACATGGACTGATTGATCAAATCACCCAGAGGGGCAATAGCTCTGCATCAGGGAGGAGCAGACAGGCACTGCTACTGCATCAGGCTGCTGGCTGCTGTAAAGGAAGGGATTTGTGACACAGACCTGCTCACAGAGCAGTAGCAGCTCCATCTTCCCTTTCCAAGGTGACCAAAGGAGAGGGATTTCTCAGTCACTCTGGAGTCTTTCACAGGGCTTCTGCAGGACTTTTCCCCTGGTGAGGAGGAGGATACAGGGAGCCCCACCACAGTCCCCGTCCCCTTGAGCAGGTGAAGGCCCTGGTCCTGTACTGAGCTTCCCACGGGTGACACGGTTGACCTGAGATCACTCTGCTTTGATGCCCATCCTCCCTGGGGCTGAGGTGATCAGCAATGCTCGGGTGAGACCCTTGGGTGTTGCTCCAGGTGCTGGGGGTAGTTTGCTGTCTTTTTGCTTACTCTTTTAACTCCTTCCCTATCTTAAAATAAAGAGGTGGGGGAAAAGGAAAGAAAAGACGGGGAGAGCTGAAAACGGAATAAGCAGGAAAAGGAAAGCACGCCGAACTTGAGCCTTGAAAGCAAAATTATTAAAAACTGCTGCTTTTCTCTCGAACACAGCACCGTGTCTGGGCAAGGGGCTATTCCCTGTCCCCGGCCCGGGCCGCGCTCAGCGCGACGGGGAAATGCTGCCACCTCCCGATGCACATCCCCGGAGCGGCCCCGCGCCCGGCTCCTCCGGGCAGGAATTCCGGGGATTTATTCGGTGCTCGTGAAACGCCGTCTCCCAGGTGGTTTTCGACACGACCTGAAGTGGTTTGTGATTAGCCTCGGGGGCAGCCAGCCACCTGGTAGAGCAAAACTGCACACGCCGTCTCCAGGCACAAACAGCACAGAGAAGAGCCATCATCTGCATCCCGCTAATTTGCAGTGGTCGATCAAATGTTACCTGATGGTGGGTGTAGGTGAAACAGCAGGGGCAGACGGGGAAGAAGCAGCCTTTCCGTAGCAAACAGCTTTTATGTGCATTTCTTTCATTATGATTACTGTTTAATTATTATTATTGCTGTGAAATAAGAGAAATAAGGGTGGAAATGTGGTGATGAACAGTTCTTACTGATCAGCGCAAAGTGGCATGTATCATTCTTCCAAAGACTTATGACTGGCAAAGGGAGAAGGAAAAGTTCAGAAATCAAAAGGGTGTCCAGCCTGCAGGCAGACAAAAGTCTGCTGATAGGTCTACCTGCTCGAAACAGAAAGGCTGAAGTACCCCGTGTACCTCATTGGCAGGAATGGGGACAACTTCTGAAGACACTGTCCCTCCAGTGGAGTCCATTGCAGCAAGCAGGGCACAGAGTCAAGGTGTTTCATGTCCTGGGGAGCTCGTGAACAGCAGAGGATCCAACTCTGCATAGAGGAGGGGACTCTGCTAGCGAGGGAGGTAACATGGACTCAAGGACAGAAGTACTGTGGACTTAGGACAAGGGGTAATAACTTTAAACTGAAAGAATGTAGGTATAGACTAGATATAAAGAAGAAATTCTTCCCTGTGAGGGTGGTGAGGCACTGAAACTGGTTGCCCAGAGAACCTGTGGATGCCCCATCCCTGAAAGTGTTCTAGGCCAGATTGGATGGGGCCTTGAGCAACCTGATTTAGCAGGTGACTCTGCCCATTGCCAGGGAATTGGAACTAGATGATCCTTAAGGTCCCTTCCAAACCACTGTAATAGAACCACTCTGTGGTTCTATTATTCTAAGCAGGAACCACATTACCCCATAGCTGGGCTGGGGAAACCATCATGGCTGGTACTGACCTAGGGGTCAGTGTGCTCTTCTGAAGGCTCCCAAAGGGGTGCTTTTGGTGCCAATCCTTCATCCCAGAGCCTGGATTTGGTCCTGCACCATGTTGTGATGAGGACAGCACCCACATGGGCTGCCAAGTGCCATTCCTCCTTGATGGATTTGGCTGGTGCTACTTGACCCTGCTTCTCTGCACTGTCATCCCCAGGGGTGCGGGCAGGCACACAGAGGGATGTCTCTTGGGCTGGCAATTACAGATCCTTACCTCTTTCTCCCATTCATCTATTAGATAAAGTACTCACAGCTGAAAGATCCCAGCTGGCATGCGTGTCAGAGCCCAAAAACACACATCCAACCGCTAAGGAGCACAGAGTTATGCCTCTGAGCCTGCTCCAACAAGGGGTGATAATTTTGGATGCAAACCCCAGTATATGCTTTCCGCTTAAGAGGGTGTAGCTGCGTATTTTAAGAATAAATGCAACATGCAATCAGCATGCTGCCCTGGGCAGAATGGGAATGGCCACACTACCCAGGTAGGAAGGCAGCCAGGGACAGAGGAAGCAGGGGCTCGCTCTCCATCTCTCCATTACAGAGACAGCAGGGGCTGAAATTTTGCTCCAGTGATGCTAAGAATAATATACAAAATCAAAAGGCTAGTTTCATCTCTGGGGACTGAAGGTAAGCCTGCTGAAGGTTTGCCGTTGGAAATAAGAAGAGAAAAGCTGTTTTGGAAAGGCTGGAGTGGCTGGGAAGTGGTGGTGACGCGGCACTCTATTTTTGGATAGCTTTCTGTCAAAAGCAGCCTGTAGTTTGCTAACCAGCTTCTGATGTTATAAAGAATAGTGCTAGTTAAAACTGAAGGTTTGCAAGGGTCTTGTTGTTGCACTGAATTGGAAGAAACGTTTCTAGGCATACTGAGCACAAATGAATTGATACATCCTCTTATCTCCACCTGATGAGCAGGGGTGAAAGCGAAGAGGGGACAGACTTGGTGGGGACTATGGGCTGGAGAAGCAAAGAGCCACCTTCACCTTGAGTAAAACCTGCCACAAGCCCAGGTGAGGGCTGCAAATTTGGGAATGTGAACCAGGTGCTCAAGAGCAGCACAGAAGTGGCTGCAGCCAAGGATGGATGCAAGCACAGCTCACTGCTGGCTCCTTCCCACCGCTGTCCTGGTCTGTGCAGAGCTCTGCTTCCTTTCATGTTAATCAACAAATTAGGTTCTGTAATTTGCCTTACAAACAAGACTCTCATGTGCTCACTGCCTTTTCTATTTTAGAGGTTTAGCAAGCAAACAGTGGGAGACCAAAGAATTAAAGCCATAAAGTAATCTGCATATAATCAGTAATTACCACGAATCAAACCCTCCTTCAGTTCAGCTGGTTATTATTTCCCTGATAATATAATTCCCTGCACTGACAAAACTAGGAAATGCTCATTTTCACCAGAATAGCAAATAATTTCCTGCTGTGACTATAATACTGTATCAAGCAGTTTAGTGACCGCATAAATCCAGCTAATGAAATTTACGGGGAATATGAGGACTATTAAAATCAGAGAAAAGCCTGAAAAAGTAATCGCTCCCTTGTGTGTTGGAAGGGGAGGGTGTTTTGCCAGCAGATGTCTGTTAAACCCCTTCTTACAGGTGTCACTGACGGGTCTACACCGCGAGTCGATGTGGATAATGGCAGAGTGCTCCAGCAGGAATTTTGTGTAGAACAAATACAGGGTGATGATCATGTATGGCTGCAGCCCCTTTGGCCTGCCCTTGTGGGATCTTCTCAGTCCTTGTGGCAGAGGGCACAGTGGCCACCATTGGTGCAAAGCTTCAGCCCACACGTTTCCAAAAAATGTCTCCTGGTTGTAGGGGCTGTGAAGTCATCATTGCCACACCCGTGGAGACAGGGCTGGCTGTACCCCAACCTTGTGGGTTCCTCTGGAGACCCTCACATCCTGGGATTTTGCAAGCTGCAGAGATGTGGCAAGTCAGTGGAAGGTTCCAAAATCCAAAGAGGCATCCAAATCTGTCCTGAAAATCCCTGGGATTTAGGTTGGTAACTTTTCCATGTGACCTTACAGATCTCCATCAGAGAGATTTACGGACAGTGAGTTGCAGGAGCTGCCTGGGAAGCCCAGATACATTTGATTGCTCCCAGAACCAGGCTGTCTCTGCTGTGGGGACAGGGCTGAGTTGCTGCTTTCTATCTCTGATTCATCTTCAGATGAATCATTGGCACCAAAAATTCCCCTGGAGAGAACAAAGTATACAGAAGCAAGGAGTTATCCTAATGTTTTCCTCTAATTAACCACAGCTGAATTACTTCCAGGAATCCTGTTGACCCACAAACGGTGCTGGCTTATGGGGAACATCTGTCCTGTTTGGGAGCATTGCTAACTTCTTTGTGCTTTTAAAACCCAGAAGATGCATCCCTCTTTGGGGTGTGGTGAGGGAGGGCATTTTTTAGCAGGCTGTATGATGGCCTCCTACATCCCTTCATGGGTCTGTGCTGGCCATGTGTCCTGCTGGTGGTGCTTACAAGCTGGTTTTGGCTTTGCCAAAATGCAAGTGGGAAAAATCCAGCTTATGGTGTTTGCTCGGCATGAGGAGAAATTGCTGAACTACACCAGCATGCCAAGGCCTGGGCTATCAGCAGCTTTTTCATAAGGTTAGCAGTCTTGGGCAACTTGCTGGAGTTATTTCTGGCTGGTACTGGAGGGCAAAATTAAGCTGGGGTAATAGGACACTTGGCATGGATCCTTGCTCTGCAGGAGCGATTGAGATGGATTAGGAAGGAAACCTGTTCTGAGATTTTAAAATTGTGGTGAGGGAAATGCCTCACAGAGGAGTAGAAGTGGCTAAAACACACTATAAATTCCCACTACAAGGAGTAATTTTTTCTTGCAGTGATGCTACCAAGGAGTTGTGACAAAATGTCACAAGTTTTGCAGTCAGTAACACTGATGTTAAAGCTTTAAAATGGGGGAGAGGGAAAATGGAAACAACCTGTCTGTAGGGGGCCCTCAGCTGTCCTGTGTCTGAAAGTGGAGTTACTGAACCATCACAGAAAGAAATTTAAGGAGGGGAATATTCAGCCTTATTTGTCAAGGGATGTTTGATACCTGCTCCAATTGGTATCCAGATGTTCCCAGTTGCCAAAAGGAAGATAGCTGCACAGAGCCTACAAATACTGTAAAAATAAGAGGAAATGGGATGGATGCAATTTTTTTTAGAGGCTGTTACTGATGCTGCTGTCAGGGGCTGCTGGCAGCTGGGGAGCATAAGTGATGATTAGTGTGGCAGAATCCATTCTCCAGGCAAAGGAATTAGCAGGGGGAAAGATGTCTGCTTGCAGCAGGCATGTATCAAAGAAAAAGCACAGGCTGTGCAGTATTGGGTCTGTCACTCCAACAGAGTGGAGTGGGGTCTGCTCTGTGCCTCAGGGCCTGTTTCCTGAGGCTTGTCCATGTATCCTCTTCTAGCAGCAGCTGGGATGGGGATGAGGTTCCCATCCCCTGCCTGCTCCTCCGCAGCTGCCTGGTGGTGTGCTGCCAGGCATTCATTAAGCCCTCAGAGCTGACAGCCAAGTCACTCACTCACAGGAGCACTCCCTGCACACGTGCTGGCAAAAGGCAGGTTCCCAAAGTTGACAGGAACCTGCTTTTTGAGTAGTTAAACCTGACCCAGCTCATTATGGCTGAATCAGGGAAGAGAGAGCTGTCCCAAGCAGCTCAAGGGGCGGATGGAGGCAACTAACATCTACCAAGGCGTGGTGATGTATCCAAGAAGCAGTCTGGGAATCAGTAAGGTCTGTCCCAGCTGCAGCCACAAAGAGTGTGCAAAAGGTCTCCCACTGGCAGGCTACCACCCCTGAGAATCATTCAAGTGTGAAAAGTAGTCAGAAGGGGAAAGGAGAGGGGAAAACTGGCAGAGTGGCTCCGAAAAGGGAGATCACTATCGCTGCCTCAGCCACTGGTTGTGATTCCTCTCCTGGTATTTGGATGTCACCACTTGCAAAAGAGATTTGGTAAGACTGAAACTCATTCTGGCCTGTAGCTGAAGAGACAGAGTGGACACTTGATGGAGCTCGAGTCGAATTTCTGTCAGATCTTTTGCTGATGCAGCCCTGGGGAGCAGAGTCTGTGCTGCAGCTCTGCCTCTGTGCCGCCTCTTGGAACTGCTATGGTTTGTGGAAATGCTGGATTTCGGGGCTCTGGCTGCTGGCATAACCCTGCACTGCTGTGGGTGCGCTGCTGGGAGCTGTACCCAGCTGTCAAGCAAGAGTTTCTGCACTATGTTCTGAAGCTGCTGCAGACACCCCCTCCCTGTGGGGATCCATGGGCTGGGGAGACTGAGATGTGACAGCCCACTGCAGTCTGTGTTCCTGTTTGCATCCTCGGAGCGGGCCAAGGGCTCATGACCTCCAGGTAAATCACATGGGGATGCACTTCAGGGCTGCCATCTGCATCCAAGCCAAGTATTTAATGGTTTCTGTTCACAACACACCACTAAAAAAGAACCAGAATCACGTCTCTTTGTAATTTTTGTTTCTTTAGCCCCTGTTCTCTTCCATTTACCTATTTATTTTTGGTCTGTTCATGCCGGCTGCATTGTTACTGTTTTTATCTTTTGATAAAATCCCCGAGTGACCAATTTTGCACATGCCCAGTCTTCTGCTCTGGTTCGGCCACCAAGTTACTTTCATTTCTTCTTTCTTTGCTTTTTGTATTGCCCTTTCTTCCCTCCCCCTGTCCCCCCAACTTCTCAGTAAGAGAGGTAGGTAATTTTTAACTGTCCCAGATTACAGTTCAAGAAAGGCGTTAAGGTGAACAAAGGTTTCTCTTCACTTATATGGTACATTACTGGCACATTGTTTTTGTGGCAGCCTTTGAGCCTTGGTTTTAACCAGCTGCTGTGAAAGTACAGAAGTAAACAACAGACTCTGTAAACAGTTCAATACAGAAGACTTGATTTAGTACCTTACAAGACAAAGCAATCAATAATCTATTACATGTCTAATCACAGGCATGAATAGCCCAGCAGCTCACTGCACAGCATTCCACCAAACGAGAAGGGCAGTTGGACACCACAGTAAAAGGGACACAAATCACTGAGATTGCAAATGCATCACTCAGAGTCGATCCATAAATGCAAATATTCAAGTTCAGCAATCACCTCTCACTACTAGTGAATCATGCTATTGCTGTCTGGAGACTAGTTGCTATGGCAGAAAGCTGTAGCAGTGGCAGAAGGCCAAGAATCCCGCCTTTGAAATGTTAACTGAATTTAACTCTTGACTTTTCTCAGACAAGGTTCATTACTTCGTGTGACTGTGTCATATTAAATGAGTGCTCTGTCTGCCCTGGGTACCAGCTCGGAAGGGATATTATTAATCACCAGGACAGCGAAGCAGGTCAAATAAGAACGATTTGCCAATAAGGATTTTTTTAATACCTTCAAGTCTGATATGTGATAGCTCCAGTCACGTAACTACCTTCTTCTTTTTAAAATTTCTTTCTTTCTTCTTTACTTTGAGCAAGTTATACCCAGTTCACAGCTCCTGGATGCACTCAGAGCATACCTCAGTGCCAGTATGATAGTGAGGAGACTAATTTCAAGTTACTGCCTGGGCACAGAAACGCTGCTGCTCCATTTAAATGACCACGTAGGGAACTGTCTGTATTATCCACCAGAAAAATCAGTAGTTTAGAGACTTGGGAACATGTATAAACATCAGCCAAACAGTAATTTTGTGAATGGCAGAACTACCTACCCAGGGAATTTAGGGACAAGCTTCCCTTTAGCCGCCTAAAGTGCTGATCTGGCCCCCTGCTTACAGGGTAGCTGCAAGTGCATACAGTGCACTTTGGCTTGAAGATCCCAGTCCTTTAAAGCTGTGTAAATGTGATCTCTCACATTTAGTTACTGGACCAGATTTGGCCTGTAGGATTACTGAGATCCAAGGAAACACCTAAACACGGTCAAATGCTCCTGCAGCAGTGCTTCTAACTGGATCCACAGTTTTAAAGATGCCGATTCACAAACAGTGATTTTTCTCCCACAAACACAACACTGTTGCAGTGGGAAAAGCCTTGAGCACAGCAGGCCATGCGAAAAAATTGCAGTGGAGGCTGAGATTGTGACAGCAAAGTTGAAAGGGTTGCTGTACACTATTCCTACCCTAGTCTACGTCTCTGGAGTTTTGCCCAGTGCCAAGAGCAGGCTAATAATCACATGTCCCTACAACTTGTTCTGTAGCCTGTAGAACACCTAACGTTCCACCTTCAGAAATCTCGCTCTGACTTTCCAAACTTATTTTCTTCTATTAGACAATTCCATCTTTCAGGAACAAGATCACAGGACAAGAGTGCTCTTGCACTCTCTTACATTTCCCTTCTCAAGAGGCTTTTGACCGTGTGCTCAGACTTGAAGGAGTTATTCCAGCGAAGAGAAACACAAAAGCCCTGCACAACTTGCACTACACTGCTAGATAGTACTTAAAAAGTGACTTTGCATTTGTTATCTTCGTTAACTTCATTATGTTTCATTAACCATGATTTTGACTGCCGCATCTCAAAATACACTGATGCTAAAGTGTGGGCTTTTTTTAAAAAACAACCCTACAAAGCCACAAGCTCCCAATTCTGTATTTGCAGTTTTTTAAAAATTAAGATCACAGTAAGATTTCAGATTTTTTTTCTTTTGTAGATGTGCATATAGGTATCATTTATTGATAGTTTTCTTGTTAGATTAAGAATATTTACTGCAACTTTGTAGCCCACAGATTAAACACTTGAAAGCCAAGGATCCCTCAGGTACACCAGTGAAAAGCAGGCTTCTTTGAAAAAGCAACACCCAGGAACATTTAAAATGAACCATTTATTAAATCAAACTGTTATTTTAACAGTTACATAAGTTACACAGCATGTTTAAGTCAAAAGATATCACAAGGAAAAGAAAAATTAAACTTGTAATTATGCAGGCAAAAATAGTACCACACAATATGTACCCGGGAGGGAAGAAGGGAAGGGGAAACTCTAAACATTCAAATAAGGCCATAATTATTTAAAAACAACAATAAAACAATAATAAAACCCCCCAAAGATCCATTTTCTTTTCAGTGTTTTCAGTGCTGCTAACTATATGTACTTTTAGTGTACAGGTGTAATCGAGGCAGTGATATCCTGACAGCTAGGTTTAATCTTTTAAAACACTATCAGAAGTGGAATAAGGCTCATTAGTACATACAGCTGCCCTTGGAATGTCAATCTCAGTTGCCTTCATCAACTTAAAATTCACAAAGTGCACAGTTAAGATATGCCAAAAAATTTAAACTGCTACTCTACCAACAGCTGCCCATGCTTAATACTTAGTGGTCTATTGGAACAAAGTATGTTCTTTCAAAAAAGATGTGTAAGAAAAGCCACTGTAAAACATTTAGTTTCAGAGATGCACTAGGAGCTTTTTGTAAACTGAAAAGTAGAAAAACATGGATTAATTATGTAAAGAAAAGAATACAAAAAACACTAGAAATGACCATCAAACTTCCAAAGAACAAGCACCACAATGGACATTAGCATTCGATTTTGCAGTGTACAGCAATGTAATAATTTTACTCCAGCCAATCTACTTCATCAAATTCTGAATCATCTTCTGAATCACTGTATTCCACAGCAATGCGACGAGAGAGTATAGTAGCAACATCATTCTCAATGCGCTCGTGTTTAGCTTCTTGTTCACGTTGCTCTTCAACTTTGCGTAGCTGAATACCTGGAGAACATCAAATCACAAACATGTTACTCTCCCCCTTTATCACTGTAAAGATACTTAGCTCATGATTCACAAAATGCTTCACAAGCAAAAATGAAGACCGAGGACACTGTCCTCCTCAGATAGAAATTGTCTTGTCAAGTCTTTAAAGAGAGGAATGTCAAAATTGCAGTGCTGGACTACATCATGAGTCCTTCTACTATAATATTGTGGTTCTGATTTCCCATTAAAAATACACTTATATTTTTAGTACCTCTTAAAGCCATTCTGCTATTTGCATTTCCAGACACTTTCTATACTCCCTCTTCATGATCTTAGTTAAGAGTTATAGCTATTTTGAGGATTCTAACAAGACAGGACATCTTGTAACCCTGTTTTTATCGTGTAATGATCTGTTTTGGGATAAAGTTATTACATAAAGATCAAACAAAACGGAGAAATAATACATACCAACATTATGAGATAGTTAAATCCAGTAACTTGGTTAATAACACGACAGACATTATATATTTTGGTTTTGTACTCACAACATCCCAGCCTGACACAGACTAAATATGACCTACATCCTATACTTAATATTCCCCATTGTCAGCTGACAGACAACCCAAGCACAGGACCTTAGGTTGAATATAAGTGGCGGTAATGCAGGCTGTTTTTTCTTGGGTATGACTTGGTCAAAAGCGTTTTAAGCAGTCACCTAAATTAAACCAGCAGGCTCTCCTTTCTTAGTGTTGTGTTTTTTGGTTTTTTTTTTGCTGAAATTCTCTACAAATGTTCATGCACCCCTGCTGTACTCAGCTGTTGTTGACTCATACTCCACCATCAGGCAGCAGCACTCACTGAGGTGCAGTGGGGATTTTTCTGGCCATGGGCACGTGAAGCTGAAAGACACAGCTTGCACACAGAGCTCCTCACTAGACCGTCAGTAAAACATTGCCCTGCAGCTCCACCGTTCACTTGCACTCTGCCAGTGGGCACCTTGCAATGCAAAGGCTGCTCCACTGCTGCGCTAAGACGTGTCGAGATTAGATAGTAAACAGCTTTAAGTCTTCAGCAACGATTTCTGAATGTCATTTATATGTTGTCCTCATACAGTGACATACGATCAAAATTCCACCGCCAATCTTTTCTGCTTTTATCTAATAGTCTGTGGAAAAACAATGGTTTTGTCTCCTACCCAATCTGTAGGTTATCAGAAAGAACTACATTTTCAAGTAAACAGAAATGAAAATATAATCTCCACAGATCATCGAAAACAGATGTACTCTTTTTTTTTTTTTTAAATTAACTTCCACAAAGAACCAGTTACACCATCCAATCTAAACATCTGATAAGGGCAATTACAAATTGAAAAAAAAATCTGTCTACTTGGCAATGCATACGCTGTAGAGAATAGAAGTCAGAAACAGACTTGGGATGCATTCCTTTAACTTCTTACACATGCGAAATATCCCATCTCTCAAAGCTAATGTGTATTTAGCAAGTTTCTGAGACAGTTCTTTTTGCCCCTCAATAGCCAAACATTACCTTTCCGTATTGCTTCCAGCAGAACGCTTCTAGCATCACTGATTACAGGAAGAGTTGAAGGATGGCGTTTGGGTTCAGGGGCAGGAATCACTTGGGATGGTGGGGATGGAGGCATTAGGGGTGCATGGGGGCCAGGGACAATGGTTGTGGGAGGAGGGTGCAGAACCGGAGGAGGGTGAGAAAGGTTTGCAACTGTGACAGGGGAGGAGGGTCGAATGCCAGGAGGTGGCAAGGGAGGAGGTGGGGGTGGTGGAGGAAGTCCCTGTACTTCAGCTTGTGGAGGAACTGGGTGAACAGGTACAGTTTCACACACTTGGGCAGCTCTAGTGACAGGGGGAGAGGGCTGTGCTATGGGAGGAGCAACCGGAGGTGGAGCTGGATGTAGAACTCCAGGAGCTATCTGGAGAGGAGCTGGTGGAGGTGGCACAGCTGGGGCCTGCAGAGCAGCTGTGGGAGGGGGCGGCGGGGGTGGGACTGGGGGTGGAGGAGTGGAAGTCATTGCAGCTCTTAATGATGAAGTTGACAAAGCAGATGGAAGAGGTGGTGGTGGTGGAGGAGGAGGAGTGGGGCTCACAAACACTGGTGTTCTGCCTGTTGCCGGTGACTGAGGACGATTTTCTACCAAGCCAGTAGTAGAACTGCAACATCCAATAACAGAACAAAGTCATTAGAGAGAGGAAGAAGTAGTAATAGATTCACTTCTGCAACTTAAGAACACTGAACCCTGGGCATCAAAGAGCATTATGTACTGTGATGATTTCAAGGTATTCATTCATATCTCACATACAAGAAATATAATTTTCAGTATGGAGTATGCATCAGTTTTCCAACAGACCTCTGCTCACATTCAGCTACTAACCAAATTTGTGTTCTTACACAAACCTGCATCTTTATCAAAGGTTTCCTATGCCAGTATAATTCTTCTCTGTCATCCCTAAGTAAATCCAAATTACTTTTCTGAACTAAGGGAACTAGCAGTTGATGAACTGCTTTGATTCACAGAACTTTAAAAACAAAACAAAACAGTGCAAACAATGAGGACAAGTCAGATTTGAAATACGTGTTTAAAGTGTGATGTCAAAATGAGTGAGGCTAATATCAAAGGTCATCAACTCTATGTACGGAGAGGTACTGTTATTACATGCTAGATAGTCATTATACTGCAATGCATAGGTGAGCTGAAGAAAACAGAAGGAAACAGAAAAATTACTTTCCTGAAAGACCACAGAGGATTTCTTTCAGCTGCTGTGGAAAGTTAATCTAAAGAGTTATGCATTTTTGGGTACGAACCCCTAAACAGTATAAAGTCATTCTTTTCAAGAGACTGCCATCTTGCTCATGTAACAACTGCATTTGAATTAACCATCCTCTATTCCAGCTTATATGTACCGGACCATAATATAAGATTTTGGGTTTAAAACAACAGGGGAGTAACAACCACAGCCTCACTCTAGAAAATATTATAAGTATGCATCCACCTCTGGAAAGGCAGAGAAATAGAAAATAAAAACACTTGCTGGTGGTGGGAGGAAGCACTTGCAATTTAGCAAATGTGATGAATATATAGCTTTGACAGCTGACTGTCTTATTGTGATATATTCTCCCCTTCATGTAGGCTGAAACACAGCTCAGTTGTACAAATTTCCCAAACTCCAAAGCTATGCCCTGAGATGCCAGCATATCTCACAGGAGCTTTTTCCATACAGTTATTTGTCCTGATATTTAACTGAGAAGGCAACACAACTGTAGTGTTAATGGCAAGATGAGGCCTGACTCCACAGTGGCACCCTACAGGGTTTAGGTGCCAGTCTTCTGGCCAGCTCCTGTGCAGACACGCTGGGGCTGTGGAACGACACGGCCACCAGGACGCGTGTACTGCCTGGGCAGCGTGGAAATCACACAAGCAACGAGGGGTGGAAAATTAAAATGCCTCAAGAAATTTGGTTGACTGCTTTGTACCTAACACAAGGAGGCACAGGTTTCACATCTCCTGCCCCGTGCATTGGAGGTGGCGGAGGTGGTTCGTGTGGTCTGACCAGTACTCGCTCCTCAGCTCTGTTCAGAAGTTCGGACATCTGGCTATAGGGTAATGCAGAAAGTGAGTATGATCCATCCATATGGTCCACATATGCTTGAGATCTGTAGAAAAACAGTGAAAAACGATCCAATTTAGCCTTTAGGATCAGTGCCTTCAGCTACTGTTCCATACTTCAGTTTGCTCTCTGAATATAAGTGTCTTCTCTGCACTAGTGTTGCACATACTGTACATCACGGCTTTTCAATAATTCATCCCACTTTCCCTGTCATTGCTTCTAGCAGCTCAAGGGTTTGATTAGGACAGGTACATCACATAGTTTCTACAGCATGTGTGTGACCTTAGTGTTTATTAATCACATTATTTTGAGTTAAGTGAACACAGCAATACAATCACCAGTACTCTTCTTTCACAAGTCATGAAACATCCATTGATGTTAGAATGGTAGAATTTACAATCGAATAACGTAGCTAAACTTCTGTCAGAGGATCTATATTCCAACACACACTAAGAACTCAGTACTTTATTAGACATAAGATTCGATGAATATCTGTTATTGAGTAGTAGTAATAAACAAAGATGATTCAACTTAGTTTTTAATGACAACTTTAGACACATCTCAAGGACTCAATCAGTTATGAAATTTTAATTAAATACTCAATTACAGATTTTTTTTTTTTAATCCTAAATTCACAAAAGTGTTTGCAGAACATTTTCCAGCAAGTAGAGCAATGCTCTACATTTCCACATACTGCCACCACTGCAGTATCTAAGCCTATTAAATTCCTCAGGGGTGAAGTTTCTACTCTGTTATTCCAAAGCACAGTGCTCTTCTGTGTCTGAACAACATGCTCTGCACATGTAGTGCTCCCAACCACTTCAGCATTATTCATAACTGCATTACTGGTACTGAGATAATCAAGGTTTAGGGCAGGATCCTGGATATGAAAGGATACCCCCAACAAGTGTGTCTAAAGTGGAATCCATCGTGCAACATAACAGAAGGACAGCAGGAAAGCAGATGTTTCTGCCAATGACTTGACACAGCAGTTTATAGAGATATTATACATTTGTTCCCAGAAATATGCTAAGCACCATAACTTAAGTTGTACCCCACTGAATGAAATGCACCAAGACCTTTTTCACATTCTGAATTAAGTTTTCAACAAGCAGGTTTTTCCACTTTTCAGACAGCAAACACCCTCTCCTAGAGTTGCCATTATTACTCATCATCACTATTGAGTTTGTTTGAAGGCCTTACAAAACCAAAATAATACTCTCTTATGGTGAGCTTTTGGCAAGAGAAGGATAGAGGCAAAAAATTTAACTTTTCTGGAGGACAATGAATACTTTTGAATTTAAAAAAAAACAAAACAAACAAAAAACCCCAGGAAAACCATACCCCCAAATCTCTTAATATTAATCATCAGCCCTCTTTGCCATCAGGTGTTTCTTGGCTGGTAAAATGGACTTGGTTTTGCACAAACACCAGAAGCGTAAACACAGAGGGTGTTTCCCATGTGAAATGCTACTTTTAGCCACCAGGAAACACATGCTGTGAAATGAGAATTCAATAGGCTGGATTTTGTAATAGGCTATAACCAGAAATGTCAATCAAATCTTGGACTTGTTCAAGAGTAAAGGGAAGCTAAGCATTCTCATTTGAGTTCCAAGTGGACATTTGTTCCTATCACACCCACCATACAGTCTTGGCAGTGTCTGCTTAAGAAAAATCAAGAGACCGGAATAACAGGGATTTTGTAGGTCAAGACTGGAGGAATGTAGTGACACACGGGGGTGCAAGCTTGCAGCAGTAACGCTACACCTTCTTCAATCTGCAGATGACAACAAACATCCCCAAGGATACAATGAGGATACACGCTACTCTTGAAAATAACAACTTAATAACTACTCCTTTAAGGGCACACTAAGTATTTTAAAACTGAGTTTTGATCAGGCTAAGTCAATGATTTCCAGTGCACTTCAAGAATAGCAGCAGCACCGCATCGCTGACCACTTCTCAAGCATGCTCACTATGTAGTTCGAATATACTTAATAAAGGATAGAAAGTATAAGAAGGAACCTTGATTCAAAATGTGAAGCTGGGCCATTTGCAACTTCAATGTGCTTATGTAAGAGGTTAGCATCATCTTCTGCGAGCTCTGGACCTTGGGCTAACTTCTGCCACTCTCTCCGTCTGTCATGAGGTGCCCTTGGCACTTTTTCTGGTTCATGAGGACGATCTAGATTTTTCTGCTGTAGGAGAGTTGTGCAAACAAAATTGACAACTTAGAGAGTGTTTTTTTAATTAGTTGCATATAAACATCAGCCACAAAATAATCCCAGTTCAAGTGCAAGAAAAATTTACTTTCAGGCTAAAGATATGCAAATCAAAGACTTGTAAGAGCCAGAAACTTCAGTCTAGTGGATAAGTAGCTGAATAATACAGAGAAAAATAACTGTATAAGTGGCTTTTTATTCTAAGTCTGAAATAAAGTTATGAATTTGACACATATTTAACTCTCTATTATGTATGAAATACACAGAATAATGATGAAACAAAAAAGCTCTACCTTTTGCAAAAGTGCTTGTTCAATTTAAAACAAATATAAGCAAAGTGCTCTTTTCCTACTAATTTCTTTCTAGTTTAAGCATATCTATTAAAATGCAAGATTTAAAAAAAAAAATTATTATGAATAAATATTCAAGTAAAATTCTTTATTCTTGTGTATTCCTCCTTGTTGAGTCATTGCTAGTATACTTAAAATTTTGACAAACCTGATATTGGTTACACTTTCACTACATGAAAGCTTTAGATCCTTCTATATTACTTTACTACTACTACTGCTATTGTTATTACTATTTAGTTATTTGTTAAAGTTGATGGAATTAAATGAATACAAGTAGTTTTAGTTGAATAAAGATGACTGTAAAGTTTGGATTGTTATTAAAGTAGCATATCTGCAAGCAAACCCCTTTCAGGAAAAAACAACCAGAAGCTCTATAAAGTTAACACACATACCTTCTGCTTCCTCTTTTCTTTTCTTTTGTCCTCGGTGTCCTGCAACATTTTTTCCTTCCACAGATCAAAGAAATATGAAGGATTGGTATAGAACTTCAAACCCTCTTTTCCATCATCCCTGAAATACAATCACACAAACCAGGCATGCTATTTATTTGACAATATGTGAATCCAAATATTAAGACAAAAGAAAGAGATATTAAGGAACACTCAGTATCTATCTCAGACCCTGAAATATTTTACTGAGGAACATAAAAGAGATGATCATTGACCTCCTGTGCCATCAGTCTTTACTGTCTTTCCTGGCATCCAAGGTCTTAATTTTAGAAAGGTAACTTGAATGCAGACTGTAGAAAAATAAAGGGTATCATAAATCAGAAAACTCCCACTCCAATGACTCAAATCTTTCTGTTAAAATATTGAGCAAAATTGTGTGGCTGCTTGTGTTCAGCTACTGATTCAAAGTGACTTTGGGACAGCGAACAATATTCACAGAATCACAGAATATTCTGAGTTGGAAGAGACCCACAAGGATCATCAGGTCCAGCTACTAAGTGAGTGGCCATACAGGGATCAAACCCATAACCCTGGTGTTATTAGCACCAGGCTCTAGTCAACTGAGCCAATCTAATTAATTTCCATTAAAGACCTTTCTTTCTACATATTTAACTGTTTATTTTCTTCACTTCGCATCCAAGAACACTACACAGTTTAATAAATACAGGGAATAAAAATGGCCTTTTCTTACCACTGTGATACTGCGTTAAAATTTGAGTAAAATGGAGTAAAGTTTTAATGTTTATAATGTCTTCTGCTGCCTTTATTCCTCCAGCAGCTTCACAGTTTTCTAGTCTGGCTCCTTCAATATTCAAGTGCTACTCAACATGAGCAAGGTGCATGGATACAGCCCCTCTACTACACAAAATAAGCCAGAAATTGGTTTTGATTAATTTTATTTTACCAACCTGTAAGGGGTGAGAATGTTAAGTGGAGGAGGCTGTTCACAAATGTCGTAAGTTTCTTGCAAAGGAATAGGCAGAGTTTTGCGGTCAAACAGCTGTTGATCTTGAATTGTGGAACTCCGGAAAGCTTTTCTCATGGTAATGTCCTGCAGTGACACTGAAAGGGGATATTGCCATTTAAAAAAAAAAAACAAAACAACAAGCCACCAAATATATTTTGTTTGAAATAATCTGGAATTGCCTAATGTTGGTTAAAAAATAAATATTAAGCATTGCTACTTGCATCTTAGGCATTTTACAGCAAATATAAAGTCATCTAGCACTACTACCATGGCAATTTATTGCCAGACTATGTGAAAAACATGTCTGTAATGTTCTATCACATTACCCTCTGTCTGGCTTCCCTGGACATTTTTCTCACCTGGGTAGATATCAGAACTCCGTCTGTCCTAAATAGTTCAACAAATTGCTTCTGTGACTATAAAATACCATTCGATAGTTCAGAAGTACCTAATAACATCTACCAACTCCATTTCACAATCCTTCTGGTACTAAAAACTACTCTCTCTTGGTATGGATTTTATCTTTATGCCATCAGCAAGCCAAATTTTGCATTCTTTGTGTGTATGCAGCAGTTCCACTGAGGGACCACTGAGACGCCAAGCCATCAAATCACTTATGCTAGTGAGATCTAATGGGAGGTGATTCTATGTTCCAACACATGAAACTAGTCAAATGAGGTTTTCTAATCTGTTTAATTGAGAAGACTTCTCTGTTTAATTCAGGCAGACCACTGACTTTTTTAATACATTAGTTGGGAATAATCAATGATCTTTATGTAAGATTCAAAGGAAAACAACACTATGTGAACACAACAGGTTAAACAGTGATTTCAAATATTTTCCCTACTCCTGTTAAACCCCATATATCTTTTTCTATTTCAGAATCATTAAAATTTAGACAAAGATTAATGGAAAAGCGACCACAACTGATAAGCTTTGCACTTTTAATTCTGGAAACAGTATACCTATTTAGTCTCATATTTCTTTCCCTCCCTGATCTTCAGTTACTACATCTCTGAAGCCCAGGTGTGTCTCACAGCTAACTTTGCAGCCAGCTTTAGACTTCCATTAGATAAAGCAGCAGATCTTTCCATTGGTTTGGGTTCTTTTTTTAAAAAATCAAACAGTACTGAAAACAGTTTTAAGGCATACTAGCAAGGAGAGCATTTTCAGCACATGTATTTTATCTGTAAATAATTATGCTTATTTTATAGAAACAGGTCGATAGTAGTGCCCCTCTACGCAAGACGAGAAGACATCCTTCCCCTTCCCTCCCTCCCTCCATATCACTAGGGCCTTTAGCAACAATTTTTTGAAAATATTTAAGTTGAAAACTGCATTTTTACTCTGGTTCCTGTAACACACAGAAGTGTACACATACATATGGACATATACACACAGAGACCTGGATTTCTATTCTGTGATCAAAAAGGGGCAGAAGGCAGGATTTTTTTCCGGAGGGCTTGCAATTCTGCAATGTTCTGTCTTCTCACCTAAGCACATTGACAGTATCCTTTGTGAGATAGGAGTTATCTGATTTTCAGCTTGGCTTTTGAAGTTTATTACAGTTGGCAAGGTTGTGTACTTCTGGAGAAATTTCCTCCTTTTTACCCTTAGGTTCTAATTCATCACAGTGTCTTTTATTCTTTTTAATACCTTTAATTAGCTGCTCAGAAGTATTTTTAAGCGTGTGAAAGAGGTATTATAATGTATGAATGTCAGCTAGGCATCTCAATTTCTGTAGCTATTTTTGCATTCATAAATAACCCTATATATTTTGTACCTGTCATGAAGTACAAGTTGTTATTTGCTGGCAAAAGCTCATAGTTAGAACAACTGTGGTTTATCTAATTTAAAACTTAAGTCTTAGATTCTTTTATACTTCAGCTGCTTTTCCTTTGGATTATTTGTTACACAAATCACGCCAAATTTACTTATTCAGAGGTGCTTGACAATCCTGCAAGTTTTTTAACTGTCTGTCACTTACTGGAGACTTTTCCAACAAAAGTTAAAACTTAGTATACTTTTCTCTGAACCTGCGTGCATTCTGAAGAAAACGAAGAAAATTAATTTATTCCAATAAATAAATACATTTCTTCAGTTTAATATTAAAATGCTCACAGATAACACTGTTCCATAAACTATGAGCATTCCTTAATGTCTTCAATGAGCAAATACAGCCAGTCTAGTTCATAATTTCCATTTTCTTGCTTAAAACTTCACGTTTTGTAAACATGTACAAGGGGTAACAACACACCTGAGAATAATCAATCATTACAATAATAAGCATTACTACTTTCTAAACCTAAGATACACAGGAAAGATCTTCACAGAAAACATACAGTGTAGAATTTCAAGCCGCATTTCCTGTGCTGATATCCAGTAACAGGCGTTCCCCAAAAAGCATACCATTATTCCAAACAACTGACTACATTAGGACAACGTCAGTCAGGAAACGAAAGGATGTGGCACACAAAATAACTGAGGATCATGACATGGATACAACTTGCCTACATGTGGGGATCAGGTAAATCCCACGCTGCAAGCACAGCATAATCCCGAGCTGCGCACGGTTTGGCTCACAAAGCCACTTGTTTAGTTTGCCAGCTGGCTGAGGGACACACACCCTCCTGGCTCACCTCCTCAGTGCGGGAATACGTGAAAACCTGGCTGGTCATCCAGCCATTCAGCTTTGGCTGACTGACAAACTGGCACAGCAAGAGGACAGGTCAGACAAATTGGATGTGTTTATGAATTCAGGTGTGAGAAGAGACAAGTGGCTGAAGGAGGAGGTGGAAAAGCTGCAGGCATTTAACTTGATGCTGTTAAATTTAGGCTTCCAGCTGCTTAATTCCTAACTAGCACCAGAATCTTTGTATACCCCAAGATCCTAAATTTCATATGGATATATTTTTCTGAAGTCCATCTGCTACACCACTTGTGTTTACTGAATGAATAAAAAATAGGGTCTTAAATAATTTCCTTAAATGCTGAGATATTCACAATTTCATTTAAACATCCATTCAACAATCTAAACAAATGCCTGTTTATTTTTATTGTGTCTGTTGTTTGGATTGTATGAATAGACATATTATATCAGCCAGTCTAACCTTCTGTACACAACAATATTTTCCAGTTAAGTTACAATTATCTGTCAGAAAGCTAAATTGCCAACCTTTTGTACATTTGGTTTTGAAAAAGAGCTGTCAGTCCATTTGTACTTGTAATCAACAACAAACTCTAATGAGATACAATAACACATCTGTAACCAATATACTAAATAACATTTTACCTCTAGGTAAGCCTCTCATTAAAGTGCAATCCCCATTTTGTAGTAAAAGTCAAGTATGGAGCACATCAGCGTACTGACAGAAAGTTGCTACTTTTAACCTTTCAGATATATTAAATACCACATTTTATCTCATCAGAAGAAAAAAAGAAGTTACTAATTTTTTTTTTTATTCATTTACACTCACTCAAATATGCAATTTATGATTAGGTCCTAGGGCAAAAAATACTGGTAAATAAAGGTGAAGGTGGTAAACAAATAAATAATATATATATTCCTTTTAAAAGCTTGCTCTCTTAATGCTTTCTGCAGAATTTGATCTTGACAGCTTTCAAGACCATGAACTCACAGCTGTGACTCCTTGCAGAACTAAATGATTAGGAGAAATTATATACAAATCAATGGAATCAGTTGCCCACAATTCTCTTTCTCTTTTCAAAATCTTACCCAGCAATTTGAAAAGTGTAGGGAGGAAAGAACAACACTATTGAAGGAGTAACTTATGAGTAAGTTCCCAATTAAAGATAATTAATTGGGAGGAGGTAGTGCTCTTGAAAATTCTCTTAAGCTAAAGATTTGTTGATTCAGTTCCTCAAGACACTGCAATCTTAAAGTCTGATTTCTCTGATTTCTACTTTATTTTTTTTTTTAATCTTTTTAATGACTATTCACTTCAAGAATGATCAGAATTGCACATATATTAGGTTTCTCTGTCATCAGAGTACTTCTGACTGGTCAGTGTAAGTTTAATAGTTGCTGAGATCAGACAATATTCTCCTTTGGGCTTGTCCTCCACATATGATATAGACATTTTCTGAAATACTGTTTTAGGAAATTCTGAAACAGCTCAAGCTCTCTTTGGAGAGAATGTATGTAGCTTAACTACTACAGGTAAACAAAAAGCAGAGGTAAATATTAGTGCAATCATTTTAAGAGGACTTAGAAGCTGCTTTAAATGCAGCATGTAGAACCATAGAGCCCCACGCAGCCTGTTAAGAAGATGTGAATCACCCAGCAGCATCAAGCGCTGAATCTGCTGTCTCAATAAAACCACCACAAATGACATTTTGTCCAGATTTCTCATTTTATACACAAAATATGCAATATCATGCCCTTACGATGGATTATTAAGCCTTGAACACATTAATTTAAAACTGATCTACTTACTTACTAAATAACCCATAACTTTAATTAAGGGCCTAAGAAAATTGGAGAAGGAGCATGAAGAGCAGTTGGGGCTCAGTCCACCTGCACAGATCCTTGAGAGGGATATACACCCAAATCCAACCTTCTCTGAGTGGAGATGCACAAGGAAAATGACCTATCATGCAATTTAATTTGAGTGTCTTTTTCTTTATTGGCCTTTGGGGGTAAAAATTCTAATGAATGGTGTTATTCTCCACTTAACATACTGCAAGTGGAGATCATGACCCAATTTTCATGTGCTCCTTGTTAACTTTGATTACATTTATACTCAAGTAACCAAGTTCCTCTTCAGAGGCTAGAGACAGCAGGCTGCCCCTTAAACTGGGATTTACTACCTTTACCTTGTAAGTCACACAGTGGGCTGAGTGTCCTGATTTTAAAGTTGAATGAGTCTCCTGTTTTCACAGTGTACAAAAGTATACAGACCCCAAGGAGCCGCCAAGCTGTTTAGGTTTCTACCCAACAAATGCCATCTTTTCTGCTACAGCAAAATGCCAAATCTCTCTTTAGCATTAGTTCAGCTAAACTTCTGAACTACTTCTATTAAACTACTATCAGTTTAATAGAATAATAGAATTTATATGTATTAGAATTTTATATTTATAGAAATCTAAACATTTATAGAATGTCTAGAAAAAAAACCCAAGCACGTCCTCAAAGCCAGAAGCCTGCTGAAATACAATTCACAACACTGATTCCTTGCCTGAAGTATGCCAGGCTGCTCTCCCATAGCACTTCTACCATTAAGTTTGAGTTGCTTGTCATGGTTGTAACAGATAGGCTACAAAAAAAAAATCAAAAATCTGCCTTTGAGATTACAATACTCTGGTTTGAGATTTAAATAGAATTAGGTGGCTTATATTTAAAGAGCCACTAAATTGATACCAAAATATTCTGATAAACTCTGAGTTTATGAATTTTGATTCTGCCCTGACAGTATTTATTTCTGAGTGATACACAACTATTTTCCAATACTTCCAAGCACTATCATCAGAGCTGTATTGTGTATCAGCACTTCAAAGAAGAACCACATAAATGCTAAAATGAATATTCTTTTAAAAACTGTCAGATTTCTACAGCTGACATTATTTACTTTTAGCAGTACTTCACAGCTAAAGATGCCAATAAATTTATAAAAATGTGGTCATTTAAGAAAAATCTGTTATTTGACTTATAAATTTTGCATATATATGGAAAGATTAATGTTATTTATAAAGTAAATACTGAAATTAAAAATGGTTGCAAAGGAACTATACCCCTAGGATTTATGTGATCACCTATGAGAACACCTCACATTGCAGGGCTACTGAAACTACCAACCTTAGTTCAGCTTTATAGAAAGAATGTGTTCTCTCAGCCCTAATAAGACCCCAGATATGATTAATCTGGGATGCATACAGACTTGTTTCCTATAAAATTGATATAAAGTTCAGTTTCCTGAAGGAAAGCTGAGGATTTTTTTTTGTCTGCATGCAAGTTTGTATCTTCTGAGGGGAAAAAACCCACAAATATGTGAAAATAATAAAGTATTTTTTTAAAATCTATTCAATTATGTAATTAATAACACTGAGAAATCAAGAATTTGAAAACAGTGTAATAATTCAAACCTAACCAAGTTTATAACAATTCTTCTGTGATAGAAAGATTGTGCACCAGGAGTTAGGTCCTTCAAGGTAAAATCATAATCTTGGTTTTATTCTTTTAGAGAGAGACTGTAATCATTCAAAATGAGAAAACAAACAGACTATTCAAACAAATTCAGAGCTTTTTATTGCCCTGACTGTACCAGAAACATCTTGACAAGTATCTGCACCTCATTCAGTGAATCTGACTTGGGCTGTTTTTGTTCATGCCACTTAGCTTTAAATGAATCTTAATTTCTTTCTCTTGTGTAAAAGCATGGGCCCAAAGGAACCTATTAAACCTTCTATTACTGCCTGCTGGCAAAGAGCTAGCAGATGAGACTCATTTGACAAGTATAGCCCATTTCACTCATGCTGTTAGCTGAGCAGAACTACTGAAATTTGCTTCAATTCTTGCATGGAGGGTTAAGAAAGGTAAATCCAAACATTTCCCCCCCCCCCCTTCATGCATTAGCATCCTCCAGCTATTTTAGCCCAAACTAAAATCAAAACTATCTATGATGACTTTCTAAATTTCAAGCCCAAAATGGTATACTGAAGGAATAAAGTTTCCTGATCCCTAACTTTTAAGGAAATATAATATTGAAATTCCTCTCATCTCCTTTGTCCTCATCTGGTGACTCACTGTGGGCAGATGACTATGAAACACTGGGTATGGCTCAAGGACTGGATATTCTTAGGTTAATAAAATTAGTCATTTAACAGCTCCTGACACTTAGGACTGTATGTGTTTGTCTGAAGTAGTAGGAGTCACTGCTATTCTGTGATGTGAGAGACAAATTCAGATCAGATACAAGTCATACTTAGCTACTCTGGCCTAGACCTCTTCTTAGCCCTGTTTTCTTTGACTGCAGTGTCTGTCCTTTTCTTTAGTTATATAGTTTAGCAAATGCTATAGTATACACAGTGCTGTGAAAATTTATTGACATGGTTCATTTGCATACTATTTAAAACTACTTCTAGCAGTTCTCTTACATCAAATAGTTATGGATAACTAGTACTGAAACCCAAGGCCAAACTTGTCAAAGGCCATTTTCTCAGGATAGTACAATCTTCCATCTTTCCATCCTTAGATGCTTTAACTCAGTGACTTAAAATGGTCTCTCCATTTTCCTGAAATGTGAAAGGTTAACATAGTAGATACACGATATCAACATACATCCCACTCAGATACAAACAAAAAACTTGGCTGTCAAGAGTAAATGCAAAAATGACATTAACACTCTGGAGTATTACAGTTCTTACAGGATTACAATTGCTGACAATTTGTCATGATACACTGAAAGGAATTTTTGTCATTATCCATTCATAGTAAACATGGTATTTTATTAGTGTCCTGGTTTTGGCTGGGATATAGTTAATTTCTTCCTAGTATCTGATGTAGTGCTGTGTTTTTGATTTAGGATGAAAATAATGCTGATAACACACTAATATTTTAGTTGCAGCTGAGCAGTGGTCAAGGACTCTTTAGTTTCTCACCCCACTCCACCAGCATGCAGACTAGGGGGGCACAAGAAGCTGGGAGGAGACACAGCTGGGACAGCTGACCCAAAGTGGCCAAAGGGACATTCCATAACATATGGCATCATGTTCAGCATATAAACTAGAGGGAAAGCTGGCCAGAGGCTGCTGCTCAGGAACTGGCTGGGCATTGGTCAGCAGGTGGTGAGCAACTGCATTGAGCATCAACTGTTTTGTATATTCTAATTCTATTATCATTATTATTTTCCCTTCCTTGTCCGTCCTAATAAACTGTCTTTATCTCAACCCATGAATTTTACTTTTTTTCCCTCCTCCCACTGCAGGGCAGGGGTGAGCGAGTGGCTGTGTGGTGTTTAACTGCCTGCTGGGTTAAACCACAACAATTGGAAAAAGAGGTGTATATGTATGATTTATGCTCAGTTGTCAAGAGACTTGGAAAATCCCATTAATGCAAGAATTCCCCTAGGCAAGTCATGATTTCGTGGAAAATGTGCTACTAGCTGTGAACAGCTGTCTTTCGAAACCCGTTCTAAAATTATTGTCACACAAAATACGGAACCAAGACTTCTCTTAGCTTAATTTTGCTACTAGTGGAATTTCAACATCTATAACTAAAGACAGCCTGAAGACCATGCTCCTGGTTTGACACTTCATTTTTCCTGTCAATACACAATTATCACACCTAGACGTTCAGAACTGAAACAGCTTTCTATACTTTAAAATTGGATCCCACAAGCAATCTGAAGTTATTTTTCATTATAGGATGTTCCCCTACTTTCAAGGTCTTAACCATATAGTTTAGAACAGCCTAAACTCTTAGGGACTACAAGACTTTTCATAGTTCCACCTGCAACCAACAAATACCCATGAAGGCAAAAAAAACGCTTAATGGCATTTACACATTAGCTGGTCAATGTTCCTAGAGTCATCACAAAGCCTAGGCATCCTTCATATTCCATTAAAATTCTATCTTACAGGCATAAGCCATACCCTAATGAGCTATTTAGGAAGAATCCAAGAGGTTATATAGCATTAATAAATGAAGCTATACAATTATAATCATACAGAAAGTAAGATGGTACTGGTTAAATACAAAACCCCTACTTGGACAAAGGTTTACATCCCACGGGAAATAGTAGGAAGGTTAAAAAAAAGGGTAAAGATTTATCTTCAAGCATTCACATAGTATTACTTAATATTCTTAACACTAATACATAACACTACTGAAGTGACACATTCTCCTGTAGCTGTTTGCATGTAAATTCATTGGTTACGGCATCATTTGGTAACCATGAAAATGTTGAGCTCAGAAAGCTGCTCAAGGCCATAAAAGACACTGGTAGCAGAAATAGAAATGGACCTCTTTCTCATGATGCTTTGCTTCTTACAACTACGATTTAAACTAATAAACTATTATTATTTCTATTTCTCGCATCAGTGGTGTCTGAGTGACAAAATAAGAAATGTTCAGTTCAGGAGTTAACTTACATTCCTCTTCCTTTGGATCGAGTTGTGTAACACTGACCGATAAGCGATCTACACGTTCTTGTAAGGAGTTGACTCTAAATGAGAAGCTGTGTGCTTCATTGAAAAGTTCACCAAATATATCTTCAGCATATTTACCTGAAACACAGGAAAAAAGAGTAAAATTAAAGCATATGACAAGACAGCCAAATGAGTTTGCCTTCAAAAAGATTTCTAACTATTTTAATTAGGTAATTCTAAGAGGCATGAGTATCAGTTGTAACAACCTGTACTTACCGAGCCCATTAAGAATGCTTCAGAAAATCAAATGGAAGTTAAATACTCAATTTGCAAGTTATTTATCAGAAATGAAATTATTTAATGCATTACAGGACAGATATTCAGCTACTATAAATTCTTCTAACTTTGACAATATGCAAGGAACTAGGCTGCTTAGTTTCTTGAATATGTATAAAAGGATGACTTCCAGCATCTGGAGGTGTTGCTCCTGTATGAGCAATAACTAATCTTTCCAAGTGAAATTTATCTCAACATTTTTCTCAAAATGAAGCACAACTTCCACCCCTACCGTACAGCAGACTTTACAAAAAATGGCAGATCAGATATTTACATCTAGCTGAATCAGAACAAGACTATTCAGAAATACACACTAAAATAATAAATCCTAACTTGAAGGGTCAAAATTCTAGTAACTGACCAATTTATACTGAAGTAAAAAAAAAAAAAAAATAGTATCTCCTTTGTTTCACTTCAATTGACATCATACATTTAGTCCAAAAGAACAAGATATTTAAGTATTATGAGAGAAGGATCAGTAACAAGTTTTCTCTTCTACAGAGTATTCCGCATAGTGCTTCTAATGCTCTCTCGATTCCACATGAGTAGTTTGCTGATGTCACTGAAAAAACCTCACCAGACTGCCTAGCAAAATTTGTAGCTATACTTCTGAAATACCATGTAATAGCTTTTAAAACTTAGTATTATCTTGTGCATACCCAATTTGTGTACTGTTTGCAAACTTACACTGGTTTCGCAAGTATAAATCTCACAAATTTCTAACAACCTGCCTTGCACTCAAGTTCTGACTGGTGCAAAAGGAAAACATAGCTATGGAAATTTTGCCTTTGGTGAGCAATACATCTGGAAGTATACATAAAAATGAGGACATTTTTATATAAACACATCAAAAGAACAAAAATCAAATCCCTACAGGTACTGTGGGAACGACTTAAAGATACTAAGTAGTAAGCACAAGGCCAGCACATACCATTTATTAAGACTTAGGTAAGAGCAATAGAAAACCAGCATGACTATAAACAACAGCCTATAAAAGGGGATATCAGAAGAAATGTACAGAAGAAGAAAATAGATGGGATCATAAATCCTGGCATATGAAACATAAAACCCAAAAACTAGTCTGAGGAACAACTAGCAAATTAACAATAAATAATCCTTTAAAGGCATGAAGAGCAAGAAAGCCTGCCAGGGAGTCTGCAGAGCTGACTGGCAGTGAAGGTATAACAGAATACAGAGAAGGTAAGACTCCTTAAAACAGCTAATATAACACTTTCCACTGGTGCTCACTGAAAGGAACTCGAGAGACCCTCATGCAAGAACTCACTGGGGGAGGCTTGAAGAAATTGAAGGGGCTATAAAAAAATTACTAAACTAATAAAATTATAAGCAAATATTAGTAACAATTTGTAAATCTCCTTATATACACTGAAGCACACAACAATAAAGCTCAAGTTTTGTCTGTTTTTTTTGTTTGTTTGTTTGGTTTGGTTTTTTTGTTTGTTTGTTTGTTTGGTTTGTTTTGTGGAGCATCCTGAGAGCTATGGACCTGTAAGGCTGACATCCAGACATATTAGTGTAAATCATTATGGAGAACTGAATCAGCAGATATCTGGATGACTTGTTAGAGAAGAGGCAACACAGCTTTTATAAAGTGAAATGTCTGAATTGTTTTTAAGGACACAGAGTGCTATGATCTAGTGAGATTTCCAAGAGAGTTTCGAAAGTATTTAATCAAAGCTTTAGGTGAAAACTTAACAGACCGGTCATACAAAAGAAATAACATGCCACAGATAAATAATTCCTCAAAAGGTAGAAAACAGAGGAAAGGAGTAAATCATGAGCCTTCACAGTTGAGAAAAGTGAGTTTTCTAAAATTTCTATGCCATTTAATATCTGTAAATGACATGAAAAAAATGAGATTAAAGTTTGCCAATGATACGAAGTTATGGAAAAGAAACACCTTGAGCATTAGGAAATACACAGAAACCCTAACTGGTGGAAGAGGCTTCCAGGCTGTAAAGAACTGGAAGCAAGGAGACTAGTAGGAGTATTGTACATGCTGTCTTGCTCTCATTCTTGGAGCAACTGCTAATAGCCATAATGAGAAGCAGATCAAAGGCGCAGCCATTCTTAGAACCTTTGTCTTTAAGCACCAGTCCACATTAAAACAGAGATGGAAAGTTAGTAAAGTCTTCTCAGCTAGCAACTCACCTAACACAAGACTTTCTAATATAGGTCTTGAAACTCTGTAAAGTTTATGTTCTTTAACCTGTATCTGAAGCAAGAGAAATTATTTAAAAATGTGATCCACTAAGAGCAAGATTCCTAAACTTTTAATACACATATACAAAAAAGTTAATGTACTTCAGATAACATATTCAGAAATATTCATTTAAATTAGATAACTCGTGTAATATTCAGAGACATGTAAATTAAAATTAAAATCGAGTGTAAAATTTCATGTATAGAATAAAAAAATAAATTGCAGGGCTTTAAAAATTGAGTAACTCTCCTTTTATAGGTGTATTTTAAGGCTACAGTTTTATCTGTATCATTTCATCAGGCTTACAATTCATCTACCTCATTAATGAGCTCCAATTGCAAATAATCTGCCTCGAAAATCTTTTCATTATGTTACATACAGCCACAAACATACTGCAAGGAATAATTTGCCCATGCTTATGAACACTTATCCTCAAATGAGAAATACATTAAAAACAACCTGTTGCGTTTGAAGTGGTATGCCAGCCATAAGGTCTCTACCTACATGTCTGTTGGTGGTCTCTTTAATTAGCCACAGGTATATTTAACCAAATACTTTCTCGAGCAAAGCAAAATGTTTGCATTTCATGAAACGTACAACTACCACTCAAAAGAATACTATATGTGAATGTATATATATATATTCAACATTCATAATCCAGTATTTGTTTATGTTGCTGTCTCTGTGTGTATTCTGTATGAACATATCTTCAATTTTGAAGGGATTACAAAAGGTATGAATATGGGTGATAATACTGAACAAAGTGCCACAAACTCAAACAAGTAAAAAAAATGTACGAGAAAAAAACGCATTAGTAAACAAAGTTGAGCTCATTCCACATGATGGGTAATATGTTAAAAGAGTAAGGAATCAAAATGAATTCCATTATATATAATGAATATTCCGAAGTATTATTAACACTTCAGAAAATTTACAATATTATGGTGCTACTTGATGAAAAACTCTACTCTTGTTTCATGCAGTACAATAAAGAGAATTACAGTTGACTATAACAATTACAATAATAACACCTTAGGATCTCGGTCACAGCTGGGTACATAATACTAGATCAGAAAGATCAGTGATTTTGTTTGCCTATTAAACTAAATGACAATGTAGACTTCTGCAACTAAACTAATTCAATGTCTGTGAAAAGTTTAATTTACTGTATTTGAAAAACTTGCCTGGCACTTATTTTTAATAACAGTATTTTTTTAAAATTTAAATAAGATGATACATTATTAATTAGTTTTAATTAAGGAATTTATTATTCACCTTATTATTCTTTTCACAACTTTTCCTCATGTCTCAAAGGGCTCTGTTCACAATTAAACCTTCAATAAGAAAGGGATACAGGAATGCAGCTCTCTCTGGTGTCAGTATCTTTTTTTGTGACAGCCAAATAAAATGCTTTGGAAGCAATGTGTTGTCCTTCCTTCCCTCCACAACTTGCATGTGTTTTGATGGCTTTTTCTAACACCTATTTTCATGACTTTTAATGCAGACCTATGAGCTGAAAACAGAATACTAACTAGTAGCTACTAGCCAAAAATAGAATAAAAATAATACTGCTTACTGCCTTCCTCATTTTTTTAAATCAAGCCCACTAAAACATGTATCATCCACTCATGTTCGTTACCATGGCAATAAATGTAGAATGGCTTATAAAATGTGGAAAAAAATACTGATCAGTTTTACAGTGCTTCTCTTTCACAATTTGTTCCTTTAAATTTGTTTCCTAATTTCCCCCCATAATTTATTAAATATTTGTCCCGCAGCACTGGCTTCTGTGCACAAATGAATCATTTCTAACTATTCAACACACTAAAATGAGGGGATACTAAGGTAAAAGAAATGGGGATTTTTGTCTTGTTCTGGGGGACTGGGCATGTTTCAGACAAACTGAAGTCAACCACAATCACCACATCAGGTTCAGAACTGTATTTCAGGTTAATTAAACAAAGCATGGCAAAGAGATGTCTTAAAAGACATATATTGTGTTGTACAAGTTCTTAGAACCACACTAACAGGCTGCAGGGTCAGGGCATACATGAGCAGTGCCCTTGAAACTCCAGTCTTCAAATTCACCTGAACTGCAGCATTCTCAATGATGTATCTGTTAACAAACCTTAAGGAAAGGGCATTTAAATTAATCATTTTGCAACACTAGATCAGTTACCATCAGATTTAGTTACATGCTCTCAGACAAAGAGTAGGACAAGAGTCCTGAAGCAGGACTTGTGGAAGAAGTCACTTCTTTGTCTTCCTTTTGCATTGTTAAAGAAAAATAGTTCCAAACCCTTCAACAGCATCTCAACCTGAAACAGATCGGTTATGGCACCAGCAGTCCATAGGAAAGATGGGCTAAATTTTATGTATCTATCTGGACAAATAAACTGAGCACCCACCCACTGCCATAAAACAGCATCATTTTTAGAAATTCACAAGGATTACTGGTAAAACTCAGGCCAATGCAAAATGCAGAAAGTAGGAAAACCAAAATAAGACCAATATTGCCAAAAGTATTAATCTTAATTAATTTAGTCTTAAATAATCCGTCAAACTTCTGGAGCTAGTGGGGGAGGGGGGTGTGTGTGTGTGTGTTAAAATTTACACAATCAAAATCTAATACAACACACATTAGTTGAAATAAATTTAGAAAATATGTAATATATTAAATATGTGGTGAGATTATATAATTCCTTGATTTCTATTATTTCAATCCCATTCAAAAACTAAACAATATTTTTGCCCAGTACATTTTCTAAAAAGTAAAAGCACAGAACAAGAGCAGCTGTAAAACCTGTCTTATTTCCCACTGCACAATTCTTTCCCAATATACTTACACTATGCCAAATTACATTATTCACTACTGAATAGTTCCTTCCTACACAGTATAGTGTCTTCATTAGAAAATATTTTTTTCAGGATAATTAATTACCATGTAAGCCACTAACACTATATAATCCAGGTCCTTCTGTAAAGCAAAACAAGAAGGGTATTCTAAGTCTATTAATACATTTGTCCTCCTCCATGAATTCTGACATGTAATTTAACGTATCTATTGCCTTTTGATTCAGCTTCAGATCTTCACAACATAATCTAATTTTTAGCAAAAATAAGGTATATTTGAGTTTCACTTGAAAGTCTAGACTTACTTCTCATCAGGATCATTTTAATCTCACAGCTCAGTGACTAGGAGACAGACTAAAAGCTAGGAGAGTGAACTTGGAGATAAGAGTCTTGGTAGATCCTTGAGATCCGCAGTGGTTATGACTAAGCAAGCTCTGAAAAACCATGTACTAAATACATAACACTGATGTTAATTAGGAACCTTCACTATGAGGGTGTAAGAGCAGCCTACAAGGACTGGATTTAAGGATTATAATAGGAGTATCAGAGTACTGAAGGGACAACTTGGTTCCTTTAACCAGGAAAGCTGAAATTTATGAGACATTTATCAGGCATTTATCAGAAATTTATCAGGCATTTATCAGACAATCTGACTGATCAAAAGTATCAAATAAACTTTGTTAAAGGCCATATCTGGAGCAAGTCTGATGCTTCTTGTTGACATCCAAAAAGAAAAAATCAGATTCAAAATTCTTCAGCCATGATAGCCTGAGATGTCATTTGTTACCTCCCACTGAGGACATCATCAAGTAAATTGGCTGAGATTATCCATTACATATTCAGAAATCTGTGAAAGGGACTGATGAGAGCTGAACTTGCGTTGAAGGTACTAAAGATCATTTCACAGGGAAGTCTTCCTTTCCTTTCTAATATCCTCTGAATTCACTGCTCCATGTATGAAGGAAAAAATGAGAGGTAGGACTTCTGCTAACACACAGTTGTTTTCAATGAGACATATACTAACCATTTGCTCATTGCCTCATTATCATTTGAGATAGACACAAAATAGCATTACTTGGCCAATACTGCACTGCTGGGGAGACAATATCAAGAAATCAGACAGAAGTCTTTGAGGATGAGGAGTCTCTCAATCTAAGTTAGCCTTTAGTTTTCAAGTCCATCAATTTCTTTACTCCAGATATCCAAGAACACTTTTTCTAGTGTTCCCTGGCAATTGCAGTAATAATGAAGAAAGAGGAATGACTAATGAAGAAAATTCACAGAGAATACTGAATATGCTTCTGAGCACACTGAGAAGGAGGATCTGCACGGCAGGGCTCACCAGACAGGTTCTGCTGTTTCTGGAATAATGACTGAAGCTCTAGCTGTAGATCTGCAGAGACCTACTTCCAATCATGCCATCATTCAACCTTACCATCTGCTGAAGATGTTGTCCAGATAGGATGAAGAGAGAGACTGTTTTTTGAAGAGGTCTAGTTCAAAAGATTAATTGCAGTCGAGATACCTCACTGCTAAGTATTTCTGAAGAAATATTTCCCACTTACTGAATGTTAACACCTTAAGCCATGGCAAACTGAAGGTTTTCCTGAGGTGAGAAAGTGTCTCTCACAAGACAAAAAGCATTTAAAACCCTCTAGGGGATGGCATGGTAAAGCAAAAAAGAAAGAAATGTTGAGTCTGAGAGGAAAAAATAAGGGGGAGAAATAATTTGCTCTAAAGTCAAGTTTTCACTCCTAAAACCTAACAAATAAGGGGCAAGGAAAAGAAACAATTAGAAGAATATGGTAAAAAGAGGAAATACTACATAGAAAAGATACAAAGAGGGAAAGGCTACTGAAGGTTCAGTGTTAAGTGAAAATAATTTTCACTAACGTAAAAGGCACTCCAGCTTGTCAAAGAGTTATGCAGCATTCTCTTTATACAGAGGTAAATGAAAAAATGGGGAATGACGTCTCGCTATGATTGAATAAGAGTTTTACTCTGAATGCCTGCAATATAAATATTCAGTAAAGGAACATACTCAAAAGGAGAAATGTTTTCCTCCCTCTACATGGAGGTGTCAGAGACCAGGGCCAAGAACAAACCCCATCAGTTAGGTTTCTTATGTGGTTCTGAGATTCTGTGCCCAGGGAACAGCTGAAGTAAAGGAAAATCAAGATTGGCGAATAGCTGTGAACAAAATGAGGAGGCTACATGCACACAATAGAACAATTTATCCATCTTCTAACAATGGCACAGCTACACAATGCTATCACTTGTGTTTCACGTACACGGGAATGTTATGGCCTGACATAACACCAACATACTCCAACTCGGGCAGAACTGGAGTACTAATGCATATGCAATATTGCTCAAAAAAATAGGTAAGCACTTCTCCAAAGCAGATACTTTCAGAAAGCAAGGAATACAGGGAAGAATGGCTAGGAAACTAAAACAGCTGTTGCTGTTGTCCAGAGAGTTTCTGCTGCCACAGTGCTAAGAAAAGCTGTCAGAACGCAGATCCTTTTATGAAGTAAGAGAAGACTGGGAATAGACAGGGGGGAAAAAATTACTTACTGGCAATTTTCTATGTTGTATCAAGACAGACTGATGTGTTTTCATGCTCCAGGGAGAAAGGCAAGAACTATCACTCAAAGCAGAAATAAATATTTTGTCCTCTCATCTTTACTTCTTTTAAAAGGTAAAAAAAAACTTCTTAAACTGAACAATTAAAAGCAACACATCAAATAAGCTATGAAAGGGTTGACAATTTGTATGGAGGCACACAGCAGCTACCACTGACATACTGGTGTGAAGCTCTTTTCATTTTATGTTAAAACGCTGGAAACCAGAATTCCTGTCATTTAATAGGTATTGTTTCTGCATGCTTGTATTACTTAAACACAGTGTCCAAGATCATCAAGTTCTGTTCAGGTTGAAAAGACCTTCAGAAGTCATCTAGTCCAACACCCTGCACAAAGCAGATCCAAATAGAATGGAGATCTAACAACACACATGACAAATCTCTATGCTTAGCTTTTCTCAGTAAGGACTTTTGGTCTCTTTTAAAGTACTGGAGGCTTCAATTCCAAGAGAGCACTCCTTCACCACATCATGTCAGAAGAAGGGTTTCGAATGGTTGATCATGACAGTCATAACCACAATGGCAGAAGACTGATCCTTTCTTTGAGGACCAGTAAATGAAAAATTTTAAAGGCAAAGATGATCTATTATTAATCAGGTCAAAGAGTATTCATTTAAATTTCCGTAACTTTACCATCAAAAGCAAAAGTAGTTTCAGTTTAAAGGAAATGAAACCCTACCCTACCAGTTTCCACCCTCAGAGTAAAGCCTCATTTCACCTACAACCTAAAGGCTGATTCTCAAACATACACATTATGCACAGAAAACAAAACGCGAAGGACTGCAGAGAAGCTGGTTGCCAGGGGACTGCTGCAAAACCATGCCTGCTGGCTGTGACTCACAGGCAACTGCTGAAATTCATCTGCATGTCAGCTGGCCTTGCTGCACGCACGTAACAGTGACACACCAAGAGAAGACTGGTTACTCGGGTTTAAGCATGAGAGACAAAACTCCTATGCCAGAACTCCTGAATATTTTTGAACTTGTATTGCTACCGGCACAACAAGGCAGAGAAACTAAAAGAGTTCTGACACAAAATACTTTCACAGGTACTCATACTTTTGTAACACGATCTCCATTTTTATAGAGCAATCCTCAACATTGCTGAGAAATAAGGACTGTTTTGCGAAACATGTCCTACTTTAATTGTAGGGAAAATGTGTTTGTTTTTTTTTTAAACATACACAGTATAAACTAAAAACTTTGTTCCTTTGGTATAAACATTGCCTGTAGAAAACCTACAAACACCATGATGCTATTTAAAACAAAGAACAAAACATTGAAATAACCAGTTCTGCTCATTAGTGTTTAACTTCTAAAGAATTCAGAATTACCTATTCTGGGTTTGCTGTTGCAGATAAACATATGCATTTCCGCTTCTGTTTTACCTTGTCATATCCAAGACTGCATGCCTTTTTGACCACTAGTGAGTCACAAGTTCATGATAGAAACACATCTCAAGTGAAAACAGCTAATTTAGGCTCATTCCCAAATATGCATACTTCATGTAAGAACCACATTCTTTTTACAGAAAAGGAACTAAGACACAATTACGGTTATGCTCCCTTAAAAGTGTTTCTCAGCGCTACCCATTAGGCAAACCATGTAACAAATGTGGAAGCATTCAATGGATATTCTTCAATTCTTTTTTTTTTTTTCCCTTTAATTGAGTTCTTTCTGTTCTGGTATTGCTTGATCAAGACCTCCTCCTAAGCAGCTGGACACACAATGTCGGATACAAGCTCTGTATACCAAGAAAACATAGCAAAGGCACCTGAATCTCAACCTGAGACCATGATGTTGAGTTAGAAGTTGGTGCTGGGTTTAAGGTAAACTGATACTTCCAAACGAAAATATCAAATATAAATTTGGTATGTCACCGACCAAAGGAAATTCTCCCAGATGAAGCACATAATCAAGTAAGATTTTTTAAAACAAGCAAACAAAAATAAAATAATGCAATATTAATAAGAGTGACTTGCAAGGGGAGGCTAATACAAGAGCAGCTGGTTTGAGAAGGGTTTTTGTCAGAATGACAAAAACTACAAGACTACAGATTATGACCATATACTGCATCCTAAGATGACCTTCTCTGGGTTCACTGGAAAGTACTTAAATAGTTAATTTCCTTTGTTGTCACAGCTATATTAATAATGGCCATATTTATGTGCTGTAAGCAGTCCAGTCTCGATTGCATAATTCAGTGTCCTCAATTAGAGTTCTTCACCTAATGGCACCCCAACAGCTCTGAAAGGTTGCCACAGCTCACTCACAGTCAAACCAATAATTAAATCAATCTAATTAAGAAATTAGTCTGCATTACCTATGACTAAGATAACGATGACACTGAAAGACTTTTCACATTGTAGATGTATATAAATGCACATTTAAATATTTAATGTGTTGATAGTCTTACTAATGTCCTAGTGGTTAAAAAGCACCTGTAGTATCGGAAATCTGAAATGTTATCATACTGGTTCATCTGACAATTTATTTAAAGTTACTGTAACCTAAAGAAAAAAACAACCCAGAAATCAGCCTTTTCAGCAAAACTCCTTCAGAGTTCTAGAGCTTGAGAAATATTCACTCCTATCAAATGCACCAAGGGTACAATTGTTGACAGAAGGGAGAATAAAAAAGAAAAATCTTTAACTGTTTGAAATACTTTGTAATAATTACATTTCTGGGTTTATTATTTCAAAAAGTAAAAACATTTTTTTTCTCTGAATGACCACAACATGACCAAGGGTTTAAGTTAAGTGAATTAAGGAACCAGTAGTATATTCCTCATTATGTCATATTCCCTACTCAAGAATTGCTCTAAGGTTGGCAATTACTGACTTCATTAACTACCAGCTACCTTTTTCTGTCATCTTCTACGGGTAACAGAAATATATGGATGAACTGTTTTAAGACATGCTGCTAGAAAAACTCCTAGTTTTCTTTCACAGAAGTCCATGCTAGTCACCAGCCACAAAAGGATTACATTCAAAACTCAGTGACAATTTTCAACAGAGAATTTGAAAAAGTGTTCGTACTTCAAACACAAAACCTGTGACTGTAAAATATATTAGTTCTAAATACAGCTATTAAGACAATGTACTTACTTAGGCTACTCAGCTGTCTGATTATATTTGCCAAGGAGATGTTGGTGACACATTCCAATTCATTCTTGATACCTCGGGGCAGAGCTGTGTGGCACAGGTGCCTGGGGTCTATGTTCCTTTTCACCAGTGGCATTCTGAAAGGTATGAGAGGACCAGCAAACCTGCAAAGGAAAGAGACACAACATACTATTGTAAATTTAGTTATATTTTAAGTTCAGGTTATGTGTAAAGTGAAATCGACTAATCCTAACAAGATAAAACCAGCTCCACAATACTGATAGAATTTATTGCTCTGTGAGTATGTAAATGTTTTCCTCTTTATTCCATTCTCTCTTCATTCATTCTTCTCTATCTATTTCATTCTCTCTCTTTAAATCCTTACCTGATTGAGATTTCAGTGAAGAGACAAATAATCTTCTACAGTTTAGGTTTTTTTCTTCCGCCCCCACCCAAAAAAAGACAGGAAAATCTTTGTAGCACAAACCCATTAAAGAAAGATTGAGTTCTTGATTGACTACTTCCTTATTCAGGCCAAGCAAAGTCCAACAACAAATTCCCTTTACTATGAGGTCAAAGTCAAACTAGTTGTCTATTACACCAAAAAGGTAGATATGATTCATTCATTTTGTCCTGTTACTAGCAGGAGTCACCCTTCTAATCTGAACATCACTTCTAAATCGTACCTAGTCATGGTAAGAAAAGAGATGATGTTTCCCTTCTACACCTACACTACTACTTACAATAAATTCAGCTAAGAATGCATCTTTCAACTACAAAAGTCTCCACAGTAAACTTCTCCAGACTGAAAGGCAAACAAGTTTTCCACAACATAACCTGTATGGAGTCCCAGTCCCTCAACCAGACAGCCCGACACAGTTTCATCTGTCCTCTGCTTAGAAGTGTTAACCCAAAACGTTCTCAGGATGCAAAGCAGGCTTCGTGTTGAGCCACAGAATGTACCTTCCCTACAGTATATATTTAGCCATCGAGTTATCCTTACTTGCTCAAAACTGAGAGATTTTTTTGCACAAGAATAACACAAGGCCACCAGTAGTGGAGCTGAAGTTTTGTTGACCTGGAACGGCATAGTGAGTCAGGGGCAAAGAGTCAAAGGCAACTGTAATGGAGTACTTTCCCCTTGCAGACTACTTAGATTTCTCCTTGCCTTGTTTTCTGGGAGTATATTCTTTCACTGAAGCCAGGACTCGTACCTGAGGGACCCAGGCAGGATCCTAAAGTCTACCTGAGAAACACCTCTGTGTTTCCAGGACGTGATTAGACGTCATTCCTTGCATTTTAACATCATGTCTACCACTCTTATTTTCTTGAGAGAGCAACAAAAAATATTTTACGCTTTTGAGGGATAAGAGTCAATTAAAATTACTCTTCTGGTCACTGGTTAAAGGAAAATACTATACAGTTCTTAAAATTGTGTAACTATTTTCTCAGTATCAACAGTAAAAATTATGGAAGAGTGCATGGGGCAGGGTTAATTATAAGAACACATTTTTATTCTTATTTTTATTTTCTAGAAATACCCCAAATCTTCCTAGTCACTAAAATCTAAGTACTGAAAAGTTAGCTGTTACACACAAACTAAATAAAATTAAAAGTGCAAATCTGAACAGTGTGTCAGAAAGAAGCAATGAAAAAGTGTTTATAAACCCTTAACTACAGGTTTGTTATCACGGTTCCCCAACAGAAAATAAAGGAACCATCCTGTCACTGTCAAAGAAACACAGCAAATGATATGTGAGCAATGTTCTACAGAAGCAATTAAATATTAATTCCAGAATTGAGCCCTTTCTTGATTACTGCTTTAATGATACTGTTGTATAAACACTGTAGTAGACAAGTCTTTCAAAAATGGTCCAAACAAGTAGGTAAAAAAACACAAACATTTTCACAAAAAAAATGGCACAATTTCAATGTTTTCTAATATCTGAATAATACTGTTGTGGCTGTCCTATACAAACATACAGCATAACAAGAAAAGGTAGTGGGAATAGTAAGTATGGTAAAAGGTATAGTTTTGAACACGCATAAACTCAGAAGGGCAACAAATGACACGAGATAATTGACACCTTTGAAATTATGCATCATATTTCAAAACTATGCAAAGCCTGAACAGAGAATATTTACTCAATTCCCACAGAAATGAAGCCAAGGAGACAACAAAGGAAAATATCACTCAAGCATGCTTAAGACAAAGGAAAAGGCATTTCACACAATGTTTAAAAAATTCTGGAACTCACTGCTACAGGATGTTGCAAACAAAAGTACCTGCTGGTAATTTGTCCACTATGGACCTCATATTCTTTGCAGTTTGTTGCAACCACTAGAAGGTCTTGATGATTCCTCCCCAAGTGAATCTAATGATCCCAGCACAGGGAGCAACAGGTATATGTGACAGTAAATGGAACTTTACTGTATCCACACAATTTCTTCACTCCTATAAAAGATGTTTCCTACCGTAGCTCTTAATAAGAAAGGTGAAAAATTCTGAAATCACTATATTTATATGCAGCTTTAGAGCTATGAAAGAGGGAAAAAAAAATGAAAAAGGCATTGTTACAACCCAGTATATCCTTTAGGTTAAACACAAAAAAATACACTTCCCCATCACCACCTGCTACTAAACCATGCATTACCCAAGCCAATGGGGCAGCAAAGGAAAAATTAATTCCTAGATCATGAAATCCTGTTACCACATCACTCCCAAGAAAACTCTGGAAAGCGTTCATAACCCCAGCCAGGCAGAAGAGAGAAGCAGCTTGTCAGAGCATAAGAGGATCCCTCGACTGACAGGTTATATGACACCTCCTCAGAGGTTTACAGCTCTCCTCCTGACACACAGGTCTCCCTCTCCTCAGCCTCACTACTTCCCAGCTCAAAACTCAGGAAGGCAAGGCAATCCTCAAACACAACTACCTCCTCTTCCCTGCAATCAATCCCACGTAAATATTTTGAGGCAGTTCTCACGAACTGAAGCAGCACCAGTTTACACTCAGTTATCTGGAAGTACTTCATAGTGATCTTAAACTGAAGCTCCTCTTCACAAAGAGATGCTAATCTCTTTCGTAGAGCCACTATCGAAAACTCTTCTGCCCCACTTCCTATGCATCCTTTGAAGCACTGAATCCACTTGAGAAGCCAACTCTAATCTTCTTTGCAAACCCCTCTGCTACTTCAGTGTCACAATGGCTGGCACAAACTCATCACTCTCACACGTGCTTCAAGTAGGAGTACAGAATACAAATGTGTGTACATAACACCTGCTTAATTTTTTTGTAAAGTTACCATGCTTCGATACCTGACTTTTTAGGAATTACCTGAAAAGCTCTAGTTGCTTCTCAGTTAATTCCTATAACTTGGAAAAAAGTGCAGAACACTGGCCCTAATGAGGGCTAATTAATATGTTTTCAGAAGAACAGCCTTAAGGAGATTTGGCCACACTTCTTTTCAAAACGACAAGTTGTTGAGTGTGTTGCACAGCCCTCTTCAGCTATTAGGGGTCTTAAAAGCGAGTGACGCTCTTCTACCTCTGCCTCATACTTCTCAAACACTGCTGGCAGCAGCTGAGAAACCTACTCTGGGGGCACGTGCCCCCTGTGCCCACAGCCACCTGCTCCAAACAGGACAGTGTCACCCTGCTGTGGGTGCTGAGAGATTGCCCTGGGGACCACTGGTGTAGGAAAACAGCTACCATTTTCCCTTCGACAAGCTCCTGTAGAAATATCTGGGAATTGCAAGATGTGTGGAGAAATGTTACATGGCTTACTAGGATCTAGTGAAAAATCTGCAAAGTCAGTAGTCACAGTAGCGATTCAAGTTTTCTAGCACATACAGTAAGACAAGCAGGAATGAAAGCACAACATTAAGGTGGGGAAGACTGTCCAACAGTTTAACTGGTAATTAAATTACACTTCAGTCTCATTTTCAGAAGACTAATGAAATTTCATGATCTTGTGGCTTTTTTCATCAAAGTTTACTTCTGATTAGGTTGCATTTCGTCCTTACTAAAAGTGTTGTTATTTTCTTAGCATTAATGAAAGATATTAATCTATCATTTTTTCTATAATATACCAATAATGCAGCAATGAATGCCCTTGCTTTCATGGAGTTAAATTTAATTCCAGCCATTTCTGTAGCACATCTTTAGGCCTCGATAGTACCACACTACTTGTAATTTCCCTTTAACAATGTGCAACAGCAATGCCTTTCAGATGCCCCATTTAATTGATCACGTTCTAGCTGCTGGCAGAACAGACCACAGCTTGAAACGCAACAATCAATTTAACAATTTCCCCACCCACCCTTAGAAACATAAATAGAATATACAACAGTTTTTATATTTGCTTACATAATCATGTACTAACTGCATCTATGCTATACAGACTTTGGGAGAGAATGAAAGTAGCTAATAAAAAACCTTAAATGTGTTTATGAATCTGGAAAAATCAGAATTCTATCAGTTAAAAAAAACCCAAGCTTATTCTCTCGGCAAATTTTCTTCTAATTATACTTCAAGGCATCATATGTTATACCAGTTGCAGAAATTCTCAAGATGAAGCTTTTATAGTGCACACCTCTACTATGAAAGGCAAATGTGCAAAGACTTCATACAGCTTGTTTCTCTGCAGCTCTCGTTGCCAGATCAAGGTGCAGGAATAAGCTTAAGAAGAAGCAGACACCTACACTGTGGTGTCCTTCAACAAAGTAGGCCACTACCACCTACTGCTGAGTCAACATAACGATTTTTAAATTCTGCAAGCAATTAACATCCTTTAGAAGATACATCTTGGAACTGACAAGATGACAACTGACATCTTAAATTGACAATTCAACAGAAATGTGTTAAAATTACAGTTTTGAAATCCTTTCTGTTATGAACCATATCACAGAATGGAAGATCTCCTTGGAACCCTTCCCTCAAATCTCAGTCTTCTGCAGCTCAATTTCAAAAACTTTTCTAACTGCAAGTAACTGGGAAGAGATAACTGTACCTAAAAAACATGCAAAAAAAATGTTACTAGAATCTGATGTTGACATCACTGCTGTGTATGACTGTAAAATGAATAGTTTACATCTTAAGATCTCCTATACTAAACTGTCTTCAAAAAATTTGCTACAAATTTATAGAATCACAGAATCATAGGATATGCTGAGTTGGAAGGGACTCATCAGGATCATCAAGTCCAACTCCTGGCCCTGCACCAGACACCACAAGAATCACAGCATGTGCCTGAGAGCATTGTCCAAATGATTCCTGAGCTCAAATAAGCTTCGTGCTGTGACCACTTCCCTGGGGAGCCTGTTCCAGTGTTCCACCCTCTGATATCCAACCTAAACCTGACTCAGCTTCATGCCATTTCCTCGAGTCCTTTCACTGATCATGACAGTTTGGTCAACTTAAGGAGGAATGTCTCTATAGAGCGTAGGAAAGAAGTAGATAATTTATTTTTTTAATTAAACCAGAGAATCACTAACAAAATGTTTCATATTTTATTTGTAGTCACAAATGTAAAAAATACTGCTCCTCAAGTAATATCAACAGCAATCTCTCAAAACAGTCTCTAAATATTTTGTTGCTGAACTGAAGATTATTCAGGGAGAGATTAATATGTCACTGAAGGGTCTATCTCAGTAACAGTGTATAGGAAAGTATTTGATTAGCAAGATTATAATGAACAGATTGTAAAAACCAATCTACCTCATGTAACGATATATTTTAAAATTATTTGTAATTTTTATTCTGTACTTAATAATGACTGACTGCTGTATTAATTGTCTGTGGCAATTAGTATTTTCCTCTTATAGAACAATCCGTAATCATCTCAGCACATCCGTCACATTAGATTAGCAGAAAAGACAATGCAGTCACAAAAACGGGTAGGACTTGAATTCTACTCAATCTCTAAGGCTAATTACAGACAGTGCTAAAAAACTACTTTTCAGCTATTACTATCCAGCCAAATTTCTCTCAGATGTGTATCATAAGACTACAGTCTCTCCCCCCATGTGTGTGCACACCTGCACACACAGAGACAGACTCATCTTTAAAACACATCAAAAAAATAATTCAAAATCAATTTGGATGTGATTACAGACACAAACCACAGCCACATCTACCTCCTTGTCAAAATTTATAAGTTTCATATTTATTCAGCTAAACAAATGAAAAAAGTGCAATAATTTTTACTCTAGGGAAAAAAAAATTGTATTTTTGGCCCTCGATAGGTTGTGACTATAATGAAGTAGTATAATAAAAATGAAGGCAATTTTGGCAAGTTATAGGTGGAAAGAAATAGAGTGACTAATAATTTGAATGCCAATTTATGAGAGCTTTATCTGTGATATATTAGCTTTTTAAAAAAATCTTAAATAGTTATTGTCACTGAGATGACTGATGATGGCAGCAACAGCGGAATTCTCAGTGTGGGTAGCACTGCAAAATATGACTCTCTAATAGCAATGCAACAAGTACAATTTCACTAATAGAAACAGCAGCAACATTTCAGGGGAGAAAGCTGACATACCAGTTCATAACTACAGGGGTTACCTAAAGTTGTAGAGGAAAAACCAGCATAATTTCAGCGAGTGAAACTGCAGTCTGGGTCAAGTCAATGAGCTCTATGTAACAAAATAGCACGCAGCCCCCTCAGGGCTTCCACACCATTTCCCATTCTGTTAGGGAAAATCTTTAAAGTCCACGTCTGGCTACGACCCGCTGTACAGCTTTGGGCTTTCCTCAGTGTCCTCACTCCCCCCTGTGTTTTGATGGAGCTGCCACTGGCCCCTCCTGTGCCAGAATGCAGGTGAGAGAGGATGTCACCGTCATTCGTACAGTCCTCTCCTGTCCTTAAACCCACACGAAAAGTTTCACTCTGATTACGTGTACAGAGTAAACACATATAAGGTATCCTAAACACAAGGAGAGAATATGCAGCTCAGTATTGGTTTGGGTTTTTTCCCCCAATACAAGTGAGAAATACAATAGGGTTAAATACATAGCGTGTGGATTTTGCAAGTCTCATCCCTATTGTTGAGCAGAATTCCTATTAGTGAAGTGGAACTCAAACACAAAGAACTCAGAGCACAGCAGCTTACTAACTGTGGCTTTTCAAGGTAGTTTCTTTCTACAAGGTTAAACTCAGCTTGAAGTTTTTTCCTTTGTTTTCATCTAAGATTTTCCAGAATATAAACAGCTACCTACTGATTTATCAGTTTATTATGCATTAATTCTTTTCACCATGTTAATTCCCTTATTTCACACTACCAACAGCTTCCATCTTAACTGTCTTAAATGTAAGTTCTTCATGTCAACTTTAACATACCAACAGAAAAAGTAGGAAAAAAAATCGAGCCATCATAACTGCAGTTATTTGTATTGCTAATAATTGCAAAAACATCTCTGCTCAACTTAATAAGGGAGCTATTTAATTCAAATTGCTCTTGGGAAAAACAAAACAAAACAAACAAACAAACAAACAAACAAAAAAAACACCACATTAAAACAAATCAAGTTCAACACTACTACCCTGAACAGAAGGACTACTGGGGGAAATAAGGGCTGTAAGCCAGTTACCTTTCTGGCTTTTAGACAAAATTAAATGAAAAAAGTTAGATGTGACACTCTTTAGCATGTCTACAACAAGAAACATTTAGACTTACAAATATCCTTCATATTAAGTATGTTGTACAAAAACAGAAATAAAAAATTATAATGAAGTTTCTTTGGTATAACAAATTACTTAGTAATTTTAACTAAAACCTTAGTTACATATATGATGATCCAATCCCTTCATGACCTGTCATATTTTAAGTTTACCAAACAGTAAATAATCAGAAACCGAATAGAATAGAATTACATTCTTCAAATCCAAATCCTGAAGTCCCAAAATACTTGTCACCAATTTTTTACCTTCCAATATTGAAACTGCAGCACTAAACTATTATGAAGACTTACAAAATCAATCTTATGAATAGCTCGCAGAAAAGATGGAAACCACTGCCCACAGTGAGGTATAAGCTATAACGATAGTTTACTAAAAAAAAAATTTAAAAAAATTAATGACATTATTCATATGTGTCCATATATTGATGGAGAAATATTTAAGTCATATGGAAACACATTGCAATTCATTGTTAGGATATTAATCAAGAAAAAAAACAGTGAGTCCTTGCACTTGTATTTCCATGAAGCTTTTTGAAGAAGCTTATTTTAAAAATATAAAACAGATGCACAACATATTTGCATAACATTCCTGGACAGACACATGCGGTTACTTTGAAACAGAAGTCTATTAAATGTAAGATGAGAAAAAGAGCTGCAGAATTTCCTATCAGCATTACTAAATATTATTCAGAATCCCCTGTACTCATTAATTTTCTCCTAGTGAGCTCCTGTCAGGTCATTTGATTAAAAACAATTTTGGAAGTATCCTGGGTTCTAATTTAGGTACAGCCAAGAATGCTCAAATTAATTTTTGATTACAAGTTTTCCTCTGTTCCCCAAAGGCTAAAAATGTATTAAAGCATAACATAGTGTGGGGCTTGAAATTGCTTTTTGAGACCTATGTTTTATCTGATGACATTTTTTCTCTCTGCATTAATCTCGTCTTCCTGTTAACAGCTTCTGTGTATGGTGTATAACACAAAAGCCCTATGATGGATTGCAACAAAAGCTCTTTATTATAGTCCTGACAGAGACAGATAACTAATCCAGTGCTAATTTAAAATCAAAACCTTAGTACCAGAACTAAGGGTACAATTTCTGTGGTTTTAGCACACCATATCATAACATGCTGCCTTTGAAAATTTTCTACAATTTTCTTTGAAAATATATATTCTATCCATTAACAGTTACCTTTGTTACAAAGTCCTTTACCAGTCCAGGATAAGACTTATTAAATACACACATCGATTTTATAACAATCTCCTAAAATTTACCAAATGCAAATAAAATCAATGCCAGCATATTTCTGTTGCACAGATAAAACCACTTGCTTTTGAACGGACAGTATTTCCTGGCAGTAAATTATAAATATTTAAAGAAAAGGTACCTGAACTTCCCAGCTGCTAAGAAAAGCAACCTGGTAGGTACTGGACAGATAAGATGATTTCACGCTGGCTAGGGCACTGAACTGCTGTGTTCCCCATCGGCAGTGCCCTGCCAACTTCCAGAACTCCTCCCGCCGAGGGAGCCCCCCCGGGCTGGGGTACTTTTCGTCTCAGCCAACACCTCCCACAGCAGCTCCAAAACAGGGCTGGCCCTCGCACCAAGGCATTAGAATTCAACACACAGTGCCTGCCCTAACAACAGAGCTGTCCTTACAAAGGAGACACAGACACGCTCGCCCCCGGTGACCAAAGCCTGCCCTTTTTTCCCCAGACACAAGTGGAGAACCCCCTGAAGGCAAGGCGATTAAGAAATAATTATTCCTTTGGTACCAAGCTGCTACTACTACTGGTAAATATGATGCGCCAAAAAATGAAATAAATAAGTTGCTGTGCATTGGTGAGGCAAGGAAGGAGGGCGAACACAACAGCCTGGGTCTTGTGTTGATCTTACTGATGAATCTGAGGAAATTGAATGCTAATGAAAGAGTAAATGATGCTGAGAATCTACGGTAGTAATGAGACCGATGTACAGTGACTAAGAAACATCACACAATGCAGTTTCTGTATATGAATTCACACTATATTCACTGGTACTCACTAAAATAAATAACAGCTGTCAACAATGACTATCGGAAGCTTTTTGTGCCTCAAAACATTATCAGAGATTTCAAGAAGTGATGTTAGCACTGGAAGAGCCACGAATGAGTCACATATTTAAAAATGAAATTTTCACTGCACTTTATCCTATGATACCAACTGCCTAAATGCATTTTATGCTTGGACACCAAATCCGCAAATGACAGATTACTGGGTTTGATTTTCTTTTTCACAGTTTTAAAAGAAAGAATTAAGATATACCAACTATCAAGTGGGATATAAAGATGTGTAATAATCACCTTATTATTACTAGCTGAGCTTCTTTGTAGACGAATTTCCCCCCTTGTGAACAGGGAAATGCCTGAGAAGAGGATTTGCTGCAAAAAATGCCAAGGCACAGAAACAGTATTTTTCCCTGTCTACTGCTATTTATGCTACTTAACATGTTTGAAGAGCCATGCTGCAGGAAAAAGGTATTAATATCTACAGAGAAGCTGTTTACTTTTGAACTGAAATGCTATTAAATATTCAACAATCCAGAAACAGTCCCATTCAAATATCATCATTTTACATAGGGGATTTCCAGTAATTTCTTGGGTAAACTCTTCTACAACCAACTACATCTCACACAGAGAAAAATGTGTCAATTCTCCCTCTTTCCCTCTGGGTTTTGTTCCTCTCTACTTTCAGATTACATATATTAATTTGTATTTCTCATTGTTTGCAACACCCAGATATTTATAGATTTCATACACTTTCTGTGCTTGCAATTCTACCAAGTTATAAATTTCTGTTCTTATTTAGCAGAAAAAAAAACACATTAAAGTGTCACTAATTCCAGTAATGTTTATTACTCGTGCTCAAATATCATCTAATTTATCAGCACTTGTTGGAATCCAAAATTGACAGCAGCACCCTGGATGCATTCGTGTTACATAAGCATACCTAAACAAGTCCAAACATCAGGGTGGTGTTCAGCTGGAAACGTGCACTGGCAGTCCAGAAAGCCAACTGCATCCTGGGCTGCATGACAAGCAGTGTGACAAGCAGGTCGAGGGAGGGGATTCTCCCCCTCTACCTTGCTCTTGTGAGACCCCACCCGGAGTACTGCATCCAGTTCTGGGGTCTCCAATATAAGTGTAGTGACAGTAGCACACAGTGACAGGACAAGGTGTAATGGCTTTAAGCTGGAAGAGTTTAAATTAGATATTTAGTGTTTAGATTATATATTAGGAAGAAATTCATTACAGGTACTGGCACAGTCTGCCCAGAGAAGCTGTGAATGCCCCGTCCCTGGAACTGTTCAAGGGCAGGTTGGAGAGGGCTCTGAAAAACCTGGTCTAGTGCAAGGTGTCCCTGCCCATTGCAGGGGTTTGAAAGTAGATGATCTTTAGAGGTCCTCTCCAACCCAAATCATTCTATGTTTCTGAGAATACTTTCAGTTATAATATCATTTGTTGCTATCACCCACTCTAAATTTGCACCTGCATAAATTCATTTTTGCAAATTTTTTTCCCCTGATTAAGTTTCTTGTTTGGATGTCCATTGAAGGTTGAGGTCTGAGGTCCAGACTCTCAGCTGCTGGTCCTTTAAGAAGCTATCCTGAAGTGAAATGGGATTCTTTACAGAACCACATTTACAACTTGCAATAGAAAGTTTTTTTCTATTAGCCTAATTTATATGACTTCCAAAGAATAAATAAACCTTTACAGAAAATCAAAGAAACTACTCTTGCCACTATTTATTAAGAAGAAATGTGATGTTATTTGCCCTTCTGTCACAACAATTTGATGAAAGATTATACAAAAGAACAGGTACTCATTTAGAAAATTTATGTAGCAAGTAGGGATTACATGCGTGAAGGTTTTAAAATGTTGTTTTTTAAATGAATTCTCATATTTCATTATTTCAACACCTTAAAATATATCACACAGAAAAACTTATTTTCCAGACAAAATTAGATTTCCTTGTAATTTCACAACCAGCATTTAAAGACCTTATATTTATATATGTATTTTCCCCGAATTTAAATACTGAAATTAATTCTAGCCAGCATTTACTTTCTCTGTTCATGTCTGAGTTTAGGAAATACTTCTGCCAGGAAATGAATAAACACTGCAGAGAAAACTAATTTTTTTGTGAAGATTAGAATGAATTAAAGCTAGTCCTCTCAAGGCTTTTGTATCATGGTTGATTGTGAGCTTTAACTAAAGCTGCTCCCATAATTGGAATATCTGTAGAATGCCTTTCCTCTCTGGTTTCCCGTATCTATTTACAGGTAAATCAACACTGTCACCTTTCCATTGCCCATAACATTTGCAAAGACATACATTTTCATAATATGTGCAGTAGTTTAATGATGTTTCAAATATCTGTTCCTTTATGACCTTTCTCCCAAGTCTGAAGCCATTTAGAAATTATTGGGATGAAATAGGAATCAGACAAACAGAAAAACAATGACTGCATTCACCTCCTTTTCTTGACCCCAGGTTTGGAAACTTGATTTTTAAAATTTTTAAATTTTGGTTTTGCGCTGTGCATTGAACAACAATTATTTGAAGTTACCAGCTTAAATAACTGAGTGTTTTCAGTTGTGCTTTCATCTTACATCAGACTTTTTAATAGAGGTAAAGGAACACTCAGAAGGCTGATGGCATCAACAGTATTAAATCACTATGAGCAAAAAACCTGCAGGTACATATTTATCAGGGAAAAGAAGGTGTTCTCAGTCTGCAAGGAAAACATCCTCAGGACAGTTAAACGTGACAATCATAGTATCTTCTGTGATAAGGCAAAACACTGGCTAAATGCAGATCTCTGCAGGCTCCTTTCAGGGAGTCAAGGAACCACAGACATGAAAAGCAAAAGAAAAGAAGGTGAATCTGTTTATTCTCGATGCAATACAGCAAAAAGATTAGCCCAGCCAGCCAAGAGGAAGGGCAGATCTTGTACTGGAGTTAATAATGTTGGCTCTTTCTCTCTTAACAAGTATTTAGCAAAGAGTAGATAGTGGTAGAATAGGGACGCAGAAATGAGATTTATCTTTAGCTGTCTCTACAGGGAGTTCTGAAAAGATATCTTGGAATTGTTAGACTTTGAACTAGTACATATAATTATCAAGTAATAAAGATACCTGTTTGCCTCAAAGGTAGATAAAGTAAACACCAAAGAACTTAATAATTTCAATAATTCCTTTTGCAGTTAAAATATGCTAAGTGTAGATGTTCAGAGAATTTAGGACACGGTATTAGAACACAATTGTACAAAATGCTAATTATCAAATATTCATTCTGTAATCTAAACATTTGTTTCAAGCACAGAAAAAGAGAGAAGGGAAATGGACACGTCTGGAAAGACAACAACACAGTCGTTTCATCAGCCTCTGAGGAGAACAGCTGGAAATCACCATACCAAGCTAAATGCTGGGAGTTTCCACAGAATGCACAGAAATCACAGGTGCCTATAAAGAGCAACCCAGTTTATTTACTTTTTTTTCTTCCTACCAAGAATATATGAAACAAAAAAGTAATCTCAAAGGCCTTCGCGTACTCCAGGTTAACTCTATCTACCCTCGTTGAAGCACAGGTGCCAAAGGAAGGATGATTCTTGCCTCCTGAACAACTGCTGTTAGCAGGACTCACTCAAGAAATGGGAAGACTGATTAAAGGACGGACACAAGATTAGGAGGAATGAATTCATGCCTCCCTTATTGCAGTAATAAAAAGCATTAAGCCACAGAGCACTTTGTGTGAAAGCACTTGAAACCAAGCAAGTAAATAGGGAAGCCAAATCTTATGCAGAAATTGGGATATTAGCTGCAAGTAGGAGAACTTAGTTCCCAGATCTTAATTCCAGAAAATAATTATGCACTTAAAACATATATGTATTGTCACTAGATAAAACCATATCCAGAATTATTAATTTGAAAATTAGATATGTGTCCTTCCAATTTAATGCCCTGGTTACTTGAAAGGTATTTTTCCTCTATTACGTAGCTCCTTCTCCCCTAGAAAGGAGAATACATAGATTTAAGTCACCTATCTTGAATGTTGTACCGATATTTTTCAGTGGTCTAATATGGCCTAACCAACCAAATGTTCTATCAGTCAGACACAGTAATGACCACTCTGAGATGAGATGAAATCAGTCATAGATCTAATCCCCAGGTTACCTTTCTAAGCTTCTCCTGGGAATGATAGAGAATTTAGGAGGCTATCTACATATCTAGACAAATTAGGCACCTCTCAGCAAGTGATGGTGACTCATATGTTTCAAATAGGCAGGGAGGAGCCTAATGTACTTATACACGCAGCATTAAGTGGTCTTGGAAAAGAAACAGATTTTACTATCTGAGATTTATATTTTTCGAGTAGGTAAAATATCATTTGGGTAGGATATGTAATCCTTAAACCACAAACCTAATCCTATGCAATGTAGAAGACAACGCTGCATAATTGTATTTATGAACTAATCAAGCTCCATCTTAAATCTAGCTACAACCTTGCCCCGACATTAAATTTAAGCAAAATTCACTCCTTAGATGACAGGGAATAATATGTGAATTCCACTCTGGATTTATGATTAATATTAATTTTTTCCCATTTTAGAAGTGTTCTTCATTGCCTGTTTTTCTTAAAAAATTCTGTCTCTCCAACTGTACTTTTGTGCTTTATTATGTTTCCAGTTTTACATAACTAAAACATATAATTAAATTTAAGATAATTAAAACCAGGAAACAATATGTCTTTTTGAGAGAAGGACAAGTTGTCTAGTCAAGGAAGTTCAGAGTACCTTGATTATCACATGGACACTGGTTCAAGTCAAGAGGTGTTCTTCCAATACTGATTCAGGTTATTTTATTAACTTACAGCCAGGACACCAAAATTAGTACGCTGATGAAACACCAGTCAGGAATCCACATAATCTGGAGACATGCCTGAAAAGGTGTGGATGTGGAATTTAACATGGGATTCAGCATAGGGATGGGCTGTTACGTGATGCAGTTATATGATGCATCTTATCAGTGTATGGGATGAGGATGTAGGGAAACACTAGGAAAAATCCATTGTACAGATCACAGCTTGGAGAAGGTAAGCAGAAGTGGAAACTAAATCCAGTATATAGGCATATCCATAGCCTATTTTTGAAAGAGAAAGGTAAATGCCTATGCAAATATACTTCATGGATTGTAATAGAGGTGGGAGAATTCCACTGATCAATGCCATGAGACTACTAAAAACAAAATGAGAAGTTTCTTTCTCTTTAAAACAGAGCTCTTACCTAACAGTCTCTTTGAGACATGGACAGATAAGAGTATAAAAGCATCACTGTGCCTGGGAGTTTCACAAACATTCATACAAATTGGAAACATTCACTGGAGCATGACCAAAGAAAAGCAATGGAGCTGGTGAAGGGTCTGGAGAACAAATCCCATGAGGAGCTGCTGAGGGAGTTGGGGTTATTTAACCTGGAGAAAAGGAGGCTCAGGAGTAACTCCATCTCTCTCTACAACTACCTGAAAGGAGGTTGTAGCCAGGTGGGAGCTGGTCTCTTCTCCCAAGCAACTAATGGAAGGATGAGGACACAGTCTCAAGTTGTGCCAGGGAAGGTTTAGACTGGATGTTAGGAAAAATTTCTTCACTGAAAGGGTTGTCAGTCATTGGAACAGGCTGCCCAGGTAAGTAGTGGAGTCACCATCACTGGAGGTATTTAAAATACATGCAGATGTGGCACTCAGGGACATGGTTTAGTGGTGAAACTGGCAGTGTTAGGCTATTGGTTGGACTCCATGATCTTAAAGGTCACTTTCAACCAAATGATTCTATGATTCATACAAAACTTAGTGGTAATATTCATATTGTAAATTCAGATAGTAATTTTTCTTTCAGTAAGTAAAAAAATAACAAAATTAATTAAAGTAACATTTCTCTGTATTTTTCTATAGTAATATGTTCATTTCAATGAAAACACTAAATAATTTTATACCACTAAAATTCTTAGCAACAAATTTTAAGTATTCTCCCCAAGAAAAGCTAAAGAAAGATTTCTATTTTTTGCAATAAATGTAAGAAACACGAGCTGTAAATAAAATCCTTGCCTTACCCTATACACCACAATGACAGATGCAATCAAATCACATCTGCTCGGCTACTTTGCAAGATCTTGAGATTAGCTCAGTTGGTTAGAGCATGGTAATAACACCAAGGCTGTGGGTCCCTTGCAACTCACAATATTCTGTGAAATTTGTGAACCTTCAACCAAAACCCTTATCAAAAGACGAGAAAACCACCAACGAAAGTAAAAAGCTTGCCTTTAGTGCAATCTGAAATAAGTTAATGCTTCTGGCTGCTTCTGGCTGCAACAAGTAAAAGCTAAAGCAGCCACCACATGTCAGCTCTATTACTTGCAGATCAATACTGGAATAGACACAACTATGCACATAATAAAGTAGATATCAAGTTCCTACTAATAGTCTGGAGATTCTTTTCAACTGTAAGCAGGAGAGAATACCACATTGGTGACAAAACTGATACTGATCTTCATTCATTAAACAAACACACATTTTTATACTCATATATAGATACACTGAAAGGTCCCAAATACGAGATTCATAAAAGAAAACTTAACTTGGTTTCGCAAAATACAATTTCTGCACATATCTCAGAACCCACAGGAACATTATCAGTTTTTATAATCCATAACCACAATTTAGTAGTGTTCCAAAATGGCTAGACTCTCATGTGGTGAGAGTCAGAATTCACAGCTACCAGAATTCATTGTGGAACTCATGACTGAAAAGGCTAACAAATTTACCAGCTTTGATAATTTATATTTAATGCACAAGGCAACTCCTACATGCTTGGAGTGATTCTATTAGTGCTGAGATGATCCATTCCAATGTACGTGAGTCAGGGGGAGGGAATGGCACAGTAATCTGAGTATTAGAGCAACAAGAGAGAGGTTTCAAAATGTATATCCCAAGCATACACTGAATCAAACTTCCTCCAGAGAACTAATCAAAAAGAAACTAACAAAAAAAAACCCCAAACAACCCCCCCCAAAAAACCCCAAAAACCAAAAAACAAACCCCAAAAAACAATAGAAGACAATCCCTCTAGTTTACTGTTAAGCTATATCACAAGTCCAAAGCATCTTCTTCCAATACCCAGTTTATGTCAGGCACCACTACAGGGAAAATGTTTTGTTAATATAAGAGAAAAGGAAGAAAAAAAAAACAAACAAAAAGAAACCTTGAATAAGACTTTACAGTAATACCATTATCATTGTATAAATAGTTAGACAACCTTGTCCATAAATAAAAAGGACTAAAGTAACTGTCCAGCACTTTTAGTCAACAGTCATTCCTAATGAAGGCTGTAAGTTTACCTAGCCGTAATTATTCCCCGCTACTGCTGTCACTCAAAAATATTACTGCTTATTGAAGAAAGAGAAGCATCTCTTCACCTAATTAAAGAAAATAACCAAATGATTATGCAACACTTAGAGCAAAACTGTTGAGGGTAAGAGGAGATTCTTGTTATTTGTAGACCCAGTTCACATAACAACAGTGGCAATTTAACTGACAAAAAAAAAGCTTTAGGAACAGGTTTTTCTCACTACAAAACTAGACAATTTCACTGTGAAGGTGCTTTGCTGAGAATGTTTCATTATTTAAACAGTTTTCAATAATTGCCATGTTCTTTTAGTGATTTCTAATAGCTCATTGAACGAGCAGAAAGTAAGTTCCCGCACTTCTCAGAAGTTTAAGAGACTAATGCACTTTTTGTCTTCAAGGGACATCCTTCCCCGCCACTTCCAACTTACTTAGAGGTCACCTGTTCCTTCTAAAAATAACTGCAGATGAGAACAATTCCAAAAATCCCCTTTCAGTTTCTAGTCAGAATTACTGAAATTGTACTGAAAATATGACATTGGGCACCCCTGGACAGGAGGCAAGTACAAAGAGCCTGAAGCCTGGTGAAATGGCTCCACAGGGTGAGTTCCTTGGCACGAAAACACTTTAAACCAGACACTCCATTTCGGGAAGCCTTGACATCTCCTCCAAGACAAAGTCATTTCAATACAAAAAACACAAGGAGCTCTGCCAGGGCTTCCTAAAGGAAAATCCCCTAAGGACCGCTGTCAGAATTTCCTGCTGCTTAGTGTCACTTTGGAGAGACTCCAACTCAATAGCTGGACTCTTTAATCAGCCATGTTCAGCAGAGAACCTTTTGCATCTCTGCTTTTCTAAACCCCTCCCAGCTTTTTTGAGGGGGAAAGAGGCAGACAGCAAGGGCAACTTCTGCTAAAGCACTCTTCCCTTCAGCCTGCTACCCTGACCAAGATCTGTCCTGTGCTGAACCCACCCAGGTGCTCAGAAGCCTGCAGACAGCAAGAACCTGCAATGAACAAGTCCCAAGATTTAAAAGACTCAAAAAATCATAAAGTTGAGTAAAAAAAAATAGGTAAAGCTTCAAGGTCATCTACAGTCAACTCTTCCATTATAAGGAAGGATCAACTACACACAAGTTATTACTAGCAAATGATCAGTTAACCTGTCCCTAAAAAAATGGCAAACTCCCAAAGAAAGTTGTTGCAATGTTTCACAAAAACTACAGGTCATCTGCATACTTGAGAACAAGCACCTTTCACTATACCTGGAAATAAATATTAATGTCACAAATTAAAAAATACTGGGCAAACACAGGAGAAAAGAAGGAGGTGTGTGTGTGTCTGTGTGTGTGAGTTCCTTCAACAAAAATAGCTTGTCTAGGGAAACAATCTAACCCCCGGAGAACTGTACCTTGGTTTTGTGCCTGTCTCAAAGCTTCAATCACACAAGCTCTGGCAAATTTAGCTTGAGCTATCAATGGTGTCTGCTGATGTACTGAGCTGACAGTAAACAATGTCTACTACCTGGGAGGCAAATTCCAATGGTTATAAATATTGTACACACACACAAATGAAATTCTTAACTGATAATGCTACTGGATTATTCGCTTACATTTTCCTGTTGAATAGAGGAAAGAACAGGTAAATTTCACAGTAAAAGCAAAATCATTACAAATGGTTCTGAAAAATTCAAGCTAAAGTTACTACCAGAAAATATATAAAGTAAACACTATAGTCAGTATTCAATATGTTTTAAATAATCGTCTTTGGCTACATTTGCCACGTTTCTGTGTTAAAGAAAGCCTCACACGTCTTTTACTATTAAAATAGACTCTTTTGAGTTGCAATACAAACTAAGCACAAAGTAACCACTTGTAGCACCACTTGTGCTACAGATTTCCTCATGCATTAACGGAATAAAATAGGACAACTAGAAAGTGATGCTACAAAAATATAAAGAAAATGGAAGGACTTTGCTGTACAACTCTGAAGGGCTGCTGAATTTCAAACAAAGAATTCAGGAGGCAGAGGAGGGAACACGGGTAGTACTGATTTAGTTATTATTTAAATGACAAGCTTCCTGGAGTTTGTTCACTGAAATGAGGATAGTTAATTTTAACTATTCAGTAAATTCCATATATCTGCTGGAAAGTCTTGTGAGGCATGGAATAAAGATCTTTCACCTGGCATCCCTAACCGCATGGGCTAACTGCTTCAAAACACCACACACTAAATCTGTGTAGGTATGGAACACGCTACAAATCCTGCTAGGATAATTCTAAAGTGTTCAAGGTGTTAAATTTAGATAAAATTAATCCAAAAAAGGCCAAATTATTTGTGTGGGTTCTCCTAGTAGAGTACATAGAACAAAGGGTAAAGAAGCGATGATGAAAATTACTAAGGTTTTCTTTTTGTGCTTATATTATTTTTACAGCAGTATCATGTTGAGACTCTATTTAGTGCTAGATGCTGAATTACATTAGTCCTGCCCTGAAGATCTCATTTAGTTTTAGAGGTCAAATCTCTAATAACTGTGGAATCCTGACCTACTGGCACCCGACTCACTTAATACTAGAGATCAGAAGGAGGAAATGCTGATTATGCAACTTGGTTGTTTTTGCATTTGTTTCTAATTAAGGAAAAATGTCATTTCCTTTTTTTTTTTTTAATAAAACACATTATTTTCCCCTTAGAATGACAGGGATATATATTTAAACAAAAATGTTCTGTCGAATATATCATTCTAATGTTACTATTCTGGCTGATCTGTTTAGCTATTTTCCATTTTACTATTCTGGGCTTTCAACAGAAGAGCTGGAAAAAGTACACATTTGCATAATTCTACATTACCAGTGTTTCTACATTAACAGCAAGTACTATACAGCTCGTACTTTTGGTGCATAGCACTTAAGACATATAATTTTGTACTTTCCCATGCCATTTTTTCTTTTCTAACTTTCATTTTATATACAATTACATTTTAAAACATGTTTCAAATGCTTAGTTTTATCAAACTATTAATGCTTATGTTTCAATATTTATGGAATGCATTAAAAATTCAGAATACATTATTTAGAATTTCAGCATTAGAACAGGAATTGAAAATTCAACAGACCATTTTACATCAATTTCTTGTCCTAAATAAAAACATACCAGGCATACTGGAAACTTTGTGAAAGGAAGCCCGGGGACAAAAAAAAAAAAAATACAAATAGTGGTAACAGATCTATGTAATAAATAGTAAAATGGCAACTTGAGGCCATTTCCTCTTGTCCTATCACTTGTTACCTGTGAGAGGAAAGATCGACCCCCACTCTGCTACAACCTCCTTTCAGGTAGCTGTAGAGAGCAATAAGGTCCCCTGAGGAGTTTCCTTCTCTCCAGACTAAACACCCCCAGCTCCCTCAGCAGCTCCTCATATGACTTACTCTCTAGACCCTTCACCAGCTTCACTGCTCTTCTCTGGACACATTTCAGCTCCTCAATGTCTTCCTTGCAGTGAGGGGCCCAAAACTGAATGCAGTATTCGAGGTGTGGCCCCACCAGTGCCAAATACAGAGGAACAATCACTGCCTCGGTCCTGCTGGTCACACTATTCCTGACACAGCCCAGGATGCCATTGGCCTTCTTGGCCACCTGGGCACACTGCTGGCTCATGTTCAGCCACTGTTGACCAGCATCCCCA
>NW_020955866.1:348119-352164 GCF_003031625.1 Empidonax traillii
CCCAAAACTGAATGCAGTATTCGAGGTGTGGCCCCACCAGTGCCAAATACAGAGGAACAATCACTGCCTCGGTCCTGCTGGTCACACTATTCCTGACACAGCCCAGGATGCCATTGGCCTTCTTGGCCACCTGGGCACACTGCTGGCTCATGTTCAGCCACTGTTGACCAGCATCCCCAGGTCCTTTTCCACTGGGATGCTTTCCAGCCACCCTTCCTCAAGCCCTTAGTGCTGCGTGAGGTTGTTGTAACCAAAGTGCACAACCTGGCACTCTGCCGTATTGGACCTCATGCAATTGGCCTCAGCCTCTTGATCCAGCCTGTCCAGATCCCTCTGCAGAGCCTTTCTGCCCTCCAGATCTATACTCCCACCCAACTTGGTGTCATATGCAAACCTACTAGAGGGAACAATCGATCCCCTCATCCAGATCATCAATAAAGATATTCAACAGAACTGGTCCCCGGGGAACACAAAAGTTACTTCCAGAAGTAATACTTTCAGAAAGTGGAAATTATGTAAAAATGAGGATGGCTGTTAAAAAACCAGAAAGGGCTCCTAAAGCAACTGAATAATTCCAGGCAGAAGGAGAGACTACTGAAGGATATCATATCAAAGGAGCAGTGCCAGAGAACACAGCTTACTAAAGCAAATGCTGGTAGAAAGTAAAGTGTGATTAGTTGAATAAACAACTGAATCATTAAGTAAATAATCAGAGGTTTAGTTTAAAAATGAAAGTAACTATGGAAGAAGCTTGGTGAAGAAGATTTGAGCACAAACATACAAATTAACATATCACCTTAGTTCCATGGTATCCTCCCAAGGGTTCTAATGAAATACAGAATGAAGTAGCCAAGTAAGTACAACCTCTTCAGTATCTAAACATTGGAGCTGACAAATGCAGTGCCAAGTCTGAGAAACAAAAAAGTTCTGAGGAATACATTTGGGTAAGCATGAGATCTGATAATAGAAAATATAATAAAGGACAGAATTAGTGGACATCTCACTAAATACAATCCATCGGCGAAGAGCCAACACAGCTTCTGTAAAGGCAAGTCTCACCTGACAGACCTGTTGAAGTTTTCTGCAGGGGCTACAACCTCAAGCACAAGGGTGACCCAGCTCATGCAGCCTACTCACTTTTTATAAACGGCTTTAAACAAAATTCTTCTCTAAAGGTTTTTCAGGAAAGTAAGCTGATGAGATATAAAAGCAAAGGTGGTGGTATGCAAAAATAACTGATAAGTAATATGGCAAGGGAGAAGGAGAAAGAGATGACAGTGTATCAGTGAGGTAAGAAAACCTACTGATGGTACATACTACAAAGTTGTATAGAGGAATGCCCAAAAGACCAGCAAAAATGCCTGATCAGGCTGAGTGATCAGGTAATAAAATGGTTAGTGAAATTCAATTTAGATTCATGTAAAACAATACATGTATGGAAAACTAATCCTAGCTTCATATATAAAACAAGAGGCTCTGAGTAGGCTACTAACACTAAGGAGCAAAAGAGTGGGGCTGTGCTAGATAATTCCATGAAGGCATCAGCTTGGTGTTTGGCCGTACTAATAAAGTGAATTAGGAAATTCAAGGAGAGTTATGAAAATTAGGAAACATTCAGAAAGGAAAAGAGTATCAAACAGAAAAAAATATACATTCTATATAATTCTATAAAATTTTGCTTGTTCCTTTAAATATTGCACAAAGCTTTTGCCTGTTCCTCTTAATAGAAGACACAGAAGTGGAAAGGGTTCCAAGAGGGCAAGAGGGATCTATGGTACAAATTGTCCCAGTACATGGAATGCTCAAATGCATGGAATGCTTCTGTTTACAAAAAAAATGCGAGTTTACAAAAACTTCACAAAAAAAAAGGGAGGTCTTGTGACAGAGGTCTACAAAATCTTTAGTGGCAACATCTTACATAGAGATTAAGTATTCATGGTTTCTTTCAATAAAACAAACAAATGGATAGCACACAAAGATAGGAGCCAGGTTCAAAGACAACATGTGGTCACATTTCAGACGACTTCCAACAGTGCAGGGAACACTGAATACAAGAAGTTCACTTAAAGAAGTCAAGCTAACACCAGACAAGCACTTGTGAGAGTTCACTGCATGTATCTAAGCGGACTAACCCCCAAGTGTTTACAAAACCTTCAAGCTGAAAATGCTCAGAAACTGAAAGAATATTAGGAAGTATCATATGGGCTAATCCTACTCTTACATTTCTCTAGGCATCTGCTGGTGGCTACTGTTGAAGTAAATACAGAGCAAGACAAACCAGTGCAGAATTTGGTTAGCTATTTGTGCACAATTTTTTCTGCAAACTAAAAATCAATCACACTAAAAAGGCTGAGCTAAAGGAGTACAATCATATCTAATAACTTTACAGTAATTTATATACTTGAAAGATAAGCACTCAAATTGCATTCTGTTGTCGCTGAACACATGCTCATGCGGAAGTTCCTATCTTTAGAAGTTCAAGCCCTTCTTGCAACTTAGTCATTGAACCTCTATGAAAGCTAGGTATGATTAATCCTACAGTAAATAATTTATCTATAATTCCTTATTTGAATAATCTTTTCTCTAGATTTTAGGTATTTTCCTGTGTTTAGTGCTCTGTGTTGTTCAGCCAATAGCATACAGCCAGACTTAGACTATACAGTTCAACATGTCATACGATTTTCCTTTAACCAAGTTCCCTTTGGTATCTACTGCAGGGCTATAAAAAATAAAACTTTAATGGAAAGCTACTTCAGAACCATACAACTCTGTATGATTAAACGCTCCTTCCAATTTCCAGCCTAAATGTATTCATGCCCACCTTTACAGATATTTTTTCTTTAGCCAGGACCATCATTTATCTTAAGTAACTCTTCCTTCAGTGTTTACCTTATGCTGTACTTACATGGGGGAGGGAGTCACAGCTCCTTTAAACTTCAACTCTGTAAGTCAAACAAATCACTCTCCTAGTCCTAGCTGCATGTATTAGTCATAATATATCATTCCTGAATACAAAATTTTACATTAGATCTTTCCAGCGCTTTGTAAAATGGCACTATTTTACTTCTAGCTATTTCAGAAATACTTCATCTGATACAGCCTAATAGCAAATTTGCCTTTTACAGAATTCAGATTCATTTTTGCTTGGCAATTATTATCTCGGTCAGCTTGGGCTTCTCCAGTTTTTTTATGCACTCTTCTATGGATAAATGTAAAAATGCTTCTTTTGACATTTACACTATTATACTTCACCCCTAATCAATTCAGTCTTCAATCTTCCATCATTTAATGATGCTTTTCTTTTTCTCATCTACAGAAGAGAACACCAACAACTTCCCACTTTCTTTCTACTGATTAAGACTGGTATCTCCAAGAGACTTGCAATAGCAGACAAGGAAATAAGAGACAGAAAAACACAGGCACAAGTACTGGCCTTAATGTTGCCTATGCCTGTTTAGGTAGGTATTGGACAAGAAATTATAAGGAGGGTTTTGATGGACTATAATGAAGTCGTTTTACAGATATTAAGTAATGAACACCATTAACAGCAGCATGAAAAACGGCACAGTTTCTGTATGACTGTGCAAGCTAATTGCACCTGCAAAGTTTTCTTTACATATGCACTGTCCATTCTGTAATATATTGTGTATTGAAAACCTTTTAAAAGCTTTATTTCATTACTTCTGTTTCTTTTCCATTAAAGATACATTCATCAGGAATCAAAGATAAGGTTGCTTTCAGAATGTTTAAATGAATTTTTTATATAACTGTAAAATGGAATGTTTTATTCTCTATGTACTGAACTATCAAAAATAACAAGCGTGCCTTAAGTAATCTCACTCAATTAACTGTTCCGGTTTTAACTGCTCTTGTTAAAGTATACCCAAGTCAGATATCAGATACAAAAATAAGACTCTGCACTAAAGGACAGAGCATAAGGAAATAGCTGGCTGGCTCTAGAGATCAAACTCTCAGGCTCCATTAAGCACCTTAATTTTCTGGACACTGTATATATAGGTACAGAAAATTAGTACTGCCAATGCTC